>NC_086244.1:17019867-17259867 GCF_036321145.2 Pelmatolapia mariae | reverse complement strand
TACCCAGAAATACTGCATTAAGTAGAAATACTATGTTTTAGCACAAATACTATAAAATGGCAGAAATACTATAATTAAGTAGAAATACTATATTAAGTACAAATCTTATAAAATAGCAGAAATAGTATGATTTAGCACAAATGCTCTATTTAGCACAAATCTCATAAAAAAGCAGAAAAAGTATGATTTAGCAGAAATGCTGTATTTAGCAAAAATCTTATAAAATAGCAGAAAAAGTATGATTTAGCAGAAATGCTCTATTTAGCACAAATGCTGAAAAGCAGCAGCAATGCTATGACTTAGCACAATAGTGATAACTTAAATAGAAAAATTGGAAAAGCAAAATGGACAGCTGAACAAATGCTGAACATGCTAAGGGTCCCTCAAATGTAATTGTTAAATGAAAAAAAATCTGTAAATCTATAAATATATTGAATTTAAATCATACAATAAGATGCTCCCATAAAAAGGCTCTCTCTCTCTCTCTGTGTCACACACACACACACACACACACACACACACACACACACACACACACACACAGAGGGAGAGACAAGCAAGATTCTAGGCAAGTCAAGCAGCCTGGGAGCTGCTTAATTTGAATTCACCAATCAGAGAGGCTGTGTGCTTTTTCCCGCCAAAACTGGTGCACCAAGTGCAGGCTTTTACACACACAGACACAGAGAGAGACAGGATTTCTGCAGTGTATTTGTCATAGTGAGCATTCCCCTCAAACAAATGGCCATAATTTCCTAACCGTACGGGCTAGAACGGTCATTCTTACACCGTTTTGTTCAGAAGAGATGGGGGAATCTTAAAGTGTTCACGATTTATCATTAAAATATGAATTATTAAAGATATTTGACTTGTAGTGCACCATAACTGAGTAGAGGCAAAGCAAAAACTGCCTTGACCTGCCCTCAAACAACGCTTTCTAACTCTAAATCTATTTGGAGTATCGATATCATTCTTTCACCGTAAGAGACAGCAGGCTTTGGTGAACAGTCATGGAAATTTTCAGGTCTCTGTGGAAATCCAAAAAAAAGATATGACGAGAGAAAAAAGTGGTTCATTTCCAGAGTTTGAAATCTGAAGAAATCTGAGCGAAGGATGAATTTCCTACCCTCAAACAAGTGTAACTCATCTCAGAACGGTAATAGGTGAGAAAATAACTCTTGAATTTTGAGCGTCAGTAGTGTCTGAAGATATACTGGGACAAGCCTCATGTTTTAACTTCGCTTCATTAAGGAGATATGACGATTCGAATATGCCTCTCATGACAGAAATCAAGCGGTGATTTTGAACAAACTTTCCATTGACTTTGTATGGAGACTTTTCCGACCTTGTGTTGGTCTGAGGAGATTTGGCAAAATTCTATAAATCCCACAACAATGACAGTGACATTTTCTGAAAGCCAGCAAAAATACCTACGTTTTGATGTATAATTTGTGGAAGTTGAGTGAAAATTGAGCAAGTAGCAAGAAGTTGTTCGGACATGAAGAGAAGACTGCGAAACCTACAGTGGCACACTGAAAGCCAAGTGCATAGCAACCATAACAACGCATGTATTTTGTGAAAAATCACAATTTTGCAACTCAAAACTTTAAGAGGGATAAAAATAAAACGGTAAAAGATTTGAAAAAGCTGATTTATACCTGAATAGCCCAATAATTTGAGAACATTTTAAAGTTTGAATGGTTGTTCTACGCGAAAATATGAGGAAGTAGTTAAGTTTCAAAAACAAGCAAGTTTTAGCAGAATTGTGGAAGTTTCCCATTCATTTCAATGGGACAAATTAAAGGAAAAAAGCTTAATATTTTAAAAAGTATAATAGTTAAAAATACCAAAAGTCATAGCAGTCGTTAGCAGAAAAAGCTGAATAGTTTAAAATTTGAACGGTGAAAATCGGCTGAAAATTGTGGAAGTAGTTAAAGTCCAAAAAACGTACGGAAGCAACTAGAATAATAACTAGAAAAATTTGCATTTCCTGCGAAAATGCAGTGTGGATGCTGGAACGCTGAAGCTGTCCGCTAAAAATAGCTGAAAAAGCTGGAAAGTTGCAGAAATTGTAAAAACTTAGCAGAAGCAAAGGAACTTTGCTAAAATGCAGTAACTTAGCAGAACTGCAATATCTTAGAGGAAACATAATACTTGGCAGAAGTACAATAGAAAAGCAAAACTTAGCAGAAACATTGTAACTTACCAGAAACACGATAACTTCTCAAAAATACAAGAATTTAGGAGAAATAGTATAAGATAACAGACAGAATATATTTAGCCAAACATTCTTAAACATTACAGAAATACTATGATTTAAAAAAAAAAAAACAACATAGCAGAAATGCTGTGATTTACCAGAGATACTGTAATATACTATGAATATTGTAATTTTAAATAAATAATATGTTTTAGCAAAAATACTCCAGTTTAGCACAAATATTATAACAGCAGAAGTATTATTCTATAGCAGAAATGCTATATTTAGAAAGAAAAAATATAATATAGTAAAAATACTATGATTTAGCAGAAATGCTCTATTTAGCACAAATCTTATAAAATAGCAGAAATAGTATGATTTAGCAGAAATGCTGTATTTAGCACAAATCTCATAAAACAGCAGAAAAAGTATGATTTAGCAGAAATGCTGTTTTTAGCACAAATCTCATAAAAAGGCAGAAATAATATGATTTAGCAGAAATGCAGTATTTAACACAAATCTTATAAAATAGCAGAAATAGTATGATTTAGCAGAAATGCTGTATTAAGCACAAATCTCATAAAATAGCAGAAATAGTATGATTTAGCAGAGAAGCTCTAATTAGCACAAATCTCATAAAATAGCAGAAAAAGTATGATTTAGCAGAAAATCTGTATTTAGCACACATCTCATAAAATAGCAGAAATAGTATGATTTAGCAGAAATGCAGTATTTAGCACAAGTCTTATAAAATAGCAGAAATAGTATGATTTAGCAGGAATGCTGTATTTAGCACAAATGCTGAAAAGCAGCAGCAATGCTATGACTTAGCACAATAGTAATAACTTAAATAGAAAAATTGGAAAAGCAAAATGGACAGCTGAACAAATGCTGAACATGCTAAGGGTCCCTCAAATGTAATTGTTAAATGAAACAAAATCTGTAAAAAACAAAAGTATAACAGTCACATAATCACAAAGATGGACAAATATAAAAACACACAAGCACAGAGACACAAACACAGGATCAAATTCAGTCAACCAGTCTAAATATATTGAATTTGAATCATACAATAAGATGCTCCCATAAAACCTCTCTCTCGCCCTCTCTTTCTCTCTCTCTCTGTCTCTCTCTCTGTCACACACACACACACACACACACACACACACACACACACACACACACACACACACACAGGGAGAGAAAATTAAGTTTCTAGGTCAGTCAAGCAGCCTGGGAGCTGCTAAATTTGAATCCACCAATCAGAGAGGCTGTGCACTTTTTCCCGCCAAAACAGGTGCACCTCTTTTTACACACACGCAGCACAGAGACAGGATTTGTGCTCTCTATTTTTCATAGTCAGGATTCACCTCAAACAAACAGCCATGAATTTCTAACCGTAGGGGCTAAAACAGTCATTCTTAGACCGTTTTGTTCAGAAGACATGGGGGAATCTTGAAATGTTGACCATTTAAAATACAAATATGAAATATTAAAGATATATGACATAGATGATTGGTTGGCTTAGCAGCCATGAATGAGCCAATATGCAAATTTGAATGTGCCAGGGCTCAGATATGATTGGTTGTCTTAGAAGCCATGAAGGCCCCAATATGCAAATTTGAATGTGCCAGGGCTCAGATATGATTGGCTGGCTGGGAAGCTGTCCAGCTCCTGATAGGTAAGTTTGAATATTACAGTCCTTACAGAGGACTGACTCCCTGGGGACCTGGCAGAAATATATAGAAATACAATGATTACCCAGAAATACTGCATTTAGTAGAAATATTATGTTTTAGCACAAATACTATAAAATGGCAGAAATACTATAATTAAGCAGAAATATTATATTAAGTACAAATCCTATAAAATAGCAGAAATAGTATGATTTAGCAGAAATGCTGTATTTAGCACAAATACTGTAAATCAGCAGAAATGCTATGACTTAGCACAATAGTAATAAGTTAAATACAAAAATTGGAAAAGCAAAATGGACAGCTGAAAAAATCCTGAACATGCTAAGGGTCCCTCAAATGTAATTGTTAAATGAAAAAAAATCAGCAAAAAAAAAAGTATAACAGTCACACAATCACAAATATGAACACATATGAAAACACACAAGCACAGAGAGACACACAGGATCAAATTCAGTCAACCAGTCTAAATATATTGAATTTGAATCATACAATAAGATGCTCCCATAAAAAGTCTCTCTCTTTCTCTCTCTCTCTCTCTTTGTCACACACACACACACACACACACACACACACACACACACACAGGGAGAGAAAATCAAGTTTCTAGGTCAGTCAAGCAGCCTGGGAGCTGCTAAATTTGAATCCACCAATCAGAGAGGCTGTGCACTTTTTCCCGCCAAAACAGGTGCACCTCTTTTTACACACACGCAGCACAGAGACAGGATTTGTGCTGTCTATTTTTCATAGTCAGGATTCCCCTCAAACAAACAGCCATAAATTTCTAACCGTAGGGGCTAAAACAGTCATTCTTAGACCGTTTTGTTCAGAAGACATGGGGGAATCTTGAAATGTTGACCATTTAAAATACAAATATGAAATATTAAAGATATATGACATAGATGATTGGTTGGCTTAGAAGCCATGAATGACCCAATATGCAAATTTGAATGTGCCAAGGCTCAGATATGATTGGTTGTCTTAGAAGCCATGTAGGCCCCAATATGCAAATTTGAATGTGCCAGGGCTCAGATATGATTGACTGGCTGGGAAACCGTCCAGGTCCTGATAGGTAAGTTTGAATATTACAGTCCTTACAGAGGACTGACTCCCTGGGGACCTGGCAGAAATATATAGAAATACAATGATTACCCAGAAATACTGCATTTAGTAGAAATACTATGTTTTAGCACAAATACTATAAAATGGCAGAAATACTATAATTAAGCAGAAATATTATATTAAGTACAAATCCTATAAAATAGCAGAAATAGTATGATTTAGCAGAAATGCTGTATTTAGCACAAATACTGTAAATCAGCAGCAATGCTATGACTTAGCACAATAGTAATAAGTTAAATACAAAAATTGGAAAAGCAAAATGGACAGCTGAAAAAATCCTGAACATGCTAAGGGTCCCTCAAATGTAATTGTTAAATGAAAAAGAATCAGCAAAAAAAAAGTATAACAGTCACACAATCACAGATATGAACACATATGGAAACACACAAGCACAGAGAGACACACAGGATCAAATTCAGTCAACCAGAATAAATATATTGAATTTGAATCATACAATAAGATGCTCCCATAAAAAGTCTCTCTCTCTCTCTCTCTCTCTCTCTCTCTCTCTGTGTCACACACACACACACACACACACACACACACACACACACACGCACACACACACAGGGAGAGAAAATCAAGTTTCTAGGTCAGTCAAGCAGCCTGGGAGCTGCTAAATTTGAATCCACCAATCAGAGAGGCTGTGCACTTTTTCCCGCCAAAACAGGTGCACCTCTTTTTACACACACGCAGCACAGAGACAGGATTTGTGCTGTCTATTTTTCATAGTCAGGATTCCCCTCAAACAAACAGCCATAAATTCCTAACCGTAGGGGCTAGAACAGTCATTCTTAGACCGTTTTGTTCAGAAGAGATGGGGGAATCTTCAAGTGTTGACAATTTATCATTAAAGTATGAATTATTAAAGATATTTGACTTGTAATGCACCATAACTGAGTAGAGGCGAAGCAAAAACTGCCTTGACCTCCCCTCAAACAACGCTTTCTAACTCTAAATCTATTTGGAGTATCGATATCATTCTTTCACCGTAAGAGACAGCAGGCTTTGGTGAACAGTCATGAAAATTTTCAGGTCTCTGTGGAAATCCAACAAAAAGTTTTGACGAGAGAAAAAAGTGGTTCATTTCCAGAGTTTGAAATCTGAAGAAATCTGAGAGAAGGACGAATTTCCTACCCTCAAACAAGTCTAACTCATTTCAGAACGGTAATAGGTGAGAAAAAAATTCTTGAATTGTGAGCGTCAGGAGTGTCTGAAGATATACGGGGACAAGCCTTATGTCTTAACTTCGCTTCGTTAAGGAGATATGACGATTCGAAAATGCCTCTCATTACAGAAATTAAGCGGTGATTTTTATCAAACTCTCCATTGACTTTCTATGGAGAGGTTTTCGACTTTGTGTTGGTCTGAGGAGATTTGCAAAAATTCTATAAATCCCACAACAATGATAGTGACATTTTCTGAAAGCCAGCAAAAATACCTACGTTTTGATGTATAATTTGTGGGAGTTGAGTGAAAATTAATCAAGTAGCAAGAAGTTGTTCGGACATGAAGAGAAGACTGCGAAACCTACAGTGGCACACTTAGAACCAACTGCATAGCAACCATAACAACGCATGTATTTTGTGAAAAATCACAAAAATGAAACTCAAAACTTAAAGAGGGATAGGATGAAAATGGAAACAGATATGAAAAAGCTGAATCATTCATGAATAGCCCAATAATTTGTGAACATTTGAAAATTTGAATGGTTGTTCTAGGCGAAAATATGACAAAGTAGTTAAGTTTCAAAAACAAGCAAGTTTTAGCAGAATTGTGGAAGTTTCCCATTCATTTCAATGGGACAAATTAAAGGAAAAAAGCTTAATATTTTAAAAAGTATAACAGTTAAAAATACCAAAAGTCATAGCAGTCGTTAGCAGAAAAAGCTGAATAGTTTAAAATTTGAACGGTGAAAATCGGCTGAAAATTGTTGAAGTAGTTAAAGTCCAAAAAACGTACGGAAGCAACTAGAATAATAATAATAATAACTAGAAAAATTTGCATTTCCTGCGAAAATGCTGTGTGGATGCCTTAACGCTGAAGCTGTCTGCTGAAAAGCTGAAAAAGATGAAAAGTTGCAAAAAGTGGTATGGTGGTGAAAAAAAACCATGTCGCCCTGAGCAGGATTCAAACCTGGCCCTCCTGGTCTCAAGGTAGCTATTCATCTCACTGAGCTAAACTCATTCTCACAAAGAAGAGGTGGAGAGACTGACAATTTTGCTGAAATGAGCAGAAGCGGCTGAGAATTGTGCTGATAAGAGGTGAAAAGGCTGAAAATTTTGCAGAAAAGAGGTGAATCAGCAGAGTTTCTGCTGAAAAGAGTTTTTTTTTCTGAAAACCGCCAAAAAAGCTGGAATTTGTGCTGAAAAGGGGTGAAAAAATTGAAAATTTTGCTGAAAAGGGGTGAAGAAGCTAACGTATACCAAATCAAAGTATTTGTGCCAAAACATAGTATTTCTGCCATATTGTGGTATTTGTGCCACAAAAGTTACTACATTACAACATGAATACGGATTAAAGATGAAAGAAACTGGCAACAAATTCCTCCACTACAAACCAGTCTGATACCACTTCTTTGCAGTGTTCACGTTTACTAAGGCACTACCCAAAAGGCGCCACAAAAGGGCACTCCAACACAAGAGATGACCTATGTACACTGATGCACTTAGTAACAGTCAGCCTCCTTGAATTGGCAGAAATACTGTGATTTAGTAGTAATACTATAACATAACAGATATACTGTGATGTTGCAGACATAGTATGTTTTTGCACTACTCATTTGTAGTGAAAAAAATTAGCAATATAAATTACAGGTCTGTGATAGTGTATAAATTTGTAGTGAAAATAAAATGTTGACCAAGGTGGGATTGAACCCACGACCTTTGAGCTGCAGAGCCGTGTCATCACTGATTGCGCCACCTGGGAAGGGGGCGGGCGGCTGAAAAACAAAGACATCAGCAATCAGAAATAGATCGCGGTGAGAGGCGAAAAGCGCCGTTTTTTGGAGTTACAAAACGTCGTGTAACTTAAAAACTAGGAGGGCTAGCAGCATAATTCTTGTACTGGGGGAATCAGCGCACTTTGGCGTACTTTGACTGTGATTTTCATTGCTCTTTGTCCCTCCGTCGCGGAGATATGACGAGAGAAGAAACGGCTTCATTTTCAGAGTGTGAAAACTGAGAGGAGGACAGATTTCCACCCCTCAAACAAACGTAATTTATGGCTCAACGGTAAGATAATTGTAAAAACTGCTTCCACTGTGAGTGTCAGCAGTGTCTGAAGATATATTGGCACAAGCCTCATGTCCTAACTTTGTTTTGTTTAAGAGATATGACGATTTGAAAATGCCTCCCGTTACAGAATTTCAGCTCTGAATTTCAAAACCTCCCCATAGACTTTGAATGGGGAGTAACCAGACCATGTGTCACTTCGAGGCAAATTGCGAAGAAACGGTAAATCTCACAATAAAGATAGTGACATTGTCTGAAAGCCAGCAAAAATACCTACGTTTTGATGAATAATTTGTGGGGGTTGAGTGGAAATTGAGCGAGTAGCAAGAAGTTATTCAGACATGAAGAGAAAATTCAGAACAGACCAGCGCTCACTCTGAGTTAATTGCATAGCAACCATAGCAACGCATGTATTTTCTGAAAAATCACAAAGCTGCAACTGAAAACTTAAAGAGGCACTAAATTAAAACGGTAAAAGATATAAAGAAGCTGAATCACACAGGCATAGCCCTATAATTTGAGAACGTTTTACAGTTTGAATGGAGTTTCTAGGTGAAAGTATGAGGAAGTAGTTAAGTTTCAAAAACAAGCTAGTGTCAGCAGAATTGTGGAAGTTTTCCATTCATTTCAATGGGACAAAAAAAGTGTAATATTTTAAAAAGTATAATAGTAATAAACACCAAAAGATATAGCCGGAAAGAGCAGAAATAGCAGAACAGTTTAAAGTTTGAACGGAAAAAATCAGCTGAAAACTGAGGGAGTAGTTAAGCGGCAAAAAAACGGGGGAGCAACTTGAAGAATAAAGTTTAAAGAGAAACAGGAACTCAATAGTCTGGAAGCCCTTTCAGGGCATCCACACAATAAAGAGAAACAGGAACTCAATAGTGTGGATGCCTCCAGCATCCACACAATAAAGTATAAAAAATAAAGAGAAACAGGAACTCAATAGTGTGGAAGCCCTTTTAGGGCATCCACACAACAAGAGCTAAAGAAGCTGAAGTTTATGCTGAAAACAGCTGAAGAATCTGAATTTTGTGCAGAAAAGAGGTGAAAAACTGAAAATTCTGCTGAGAAGAGGTGAAGAAGCTCAAATTTGTGTTGAAAAATAAAAGCTTTCACTAAAGCGTTTTTTGCCATAAGTGGGATTTGAACCCGGGCCTTTCCTTCTGAGAAATCCTGCTCACTTTACTGAGCCAAACTGATTTTCAGGTAAGTGAAGGAGGTGCAAAAGTTTAAATTTTACTGAAAACACTTCAATAAGTTGAACTTTGTTCAGAACAGAACAGACATTCCGCTGAAAACAGGTGAAAAATCTGAAAATTCCGCTTAAAACAGGCGAAAAAAATGAAAATTCCACTGAAAACAGGTGAAAAAGCTGAAAATTATGATCGCTGCAAAACATCTGTAACTCCAACAACAATGATAACAATGAAAGCCAGCAAAAATACCTACGTTTTGATGTATAATTTATGGGGGTTGAGTGAGAATTGAGCGAGTAGCAAGAACTTGTTCGGACTTGAACAGAAAATTCACAAACTTCCACTGTCCACTCTGAGTTAATTGCATAGCAACCATAACAACGCATGTTTGCTGAAAATAGTTGAAAATAGCTGAAGAAGCTGAAGAAATCAAAGTCAGTGTTTAAAAAGTTGTTGAAATTTTAATAACTTTGCAGAACAACATCGAGTTAACAAAAATGTAATAATTTAGCAGAAATGCAATAACTTAGAAGAAACATAACAATTCAGCAGAAACATTGTAGTTTACCAGAAGCTACAAATTAGCAGAAATGTAACATTTTGGAATAACATAACTTCACAGAAATATTACAACTTACCAGAACTGCTCTAATTTTGCAGAAATGTAATAATTAGGCAAAACTGTCAACAGATAACAGCTGAAAACGCAGAATTAACCTCGAAGTCACTCATTTAACTGTGAAAAATGACCAGAAACAGAAAAGGAAAAAAAAAAAACAGCCAGCAGATAAACTGATGTGGACCAAAAACAAGGTAAAATTGCAGAGTTTACACAGCGGGTGAAATGTAAAAATGGCAACAAAAAACAAACAAACAAACAACAAAGAAAACCACACAAAAACAGTTAGGTAATAAATGCACAAGATGCTGCAGTCAGAGATAAAAACACTCAAAAATAATGTTATTGAAATGCCAAAGAGTGGCAGAAAGTTTAGAAAATAGAAAACCAGTAGTAGAAAAGTAGAACATTTAAATATTTTTTAGAAACATACGATACAAAATATTTACTCAGTTGTTTCCAATGATTACAATAATGGCATACAGAAATAAAAATCCCATTTGGGACAAACAGAAAAATATTAATAGAAAATGC
Organism: Pelmatolapia mariae; assembly: GCF_036321145.2. NCBI lineage: Eukaryota > Metazoa > Chordata > Actinopteri > Cichliformes > Cichlidae > Pelmatolapia > Pelmatolapia mariae. The sequence continues at coordinate 17,249,269 of NC_086244.1, read as the reverse complement.
AAATCAAATGAATCTAAATATACAAACAAGTGAAGCATATGTTGGAATTGTGAACATATCCTTGTTTTCCATGTTTATGTTTATGGCCCTAAGATGCGCAGACACATGATAGGCTATTAACTGCAAAAATATATACATATATAAACAGCAAGTGAGAGACAAAAATATATCCTCTCATTTGCTGGAGTTTTGTGCACATACCATTTGGCAAGGATAAACAGCATATTCCAATGCCACATTAAAATTTTCAAAAGCTTCTTTTTTTCAATTAGTTTACTGCTTCCTGATTTGATGATAAATATGGTACCAAACTACAAAATACTGTCGAAATGAAGTCGACATTGTGATATATTTCAGGTGTCGAGTCACACAGCTGACCAATCGATGCACATATTTAAAGAAACAGGGATCAAATAAAGAACATTGTTGTAGAATAAATTACAGTTAAAAATAACCACTGAGAGTGACTTATGATGAGGTATTAATTGGGTTAACTTTACCTCTAACAGCTTTTCACATAGTGCTGTGATCAGGGTGAAATTCATCATAAAGTAACTGTAAACAGTAGAACCATTAGCATGAATGTTATGGTTCTACTCTGATCAAAACTCAAGTCAGCTAAAGTTAGACCTACTCTATACTAATGTAGTTACTGACACCCCATACTAAGGCAAGATTCATACAAACACACATTATCTTTTCTCTTAAACACTTTTTCACATTTTGAGATTGTGTAATTTCTATAAAGAATACGTGTAATGGTTCAATAGATATAGTTATTTAAATGTCCATAATAATCACATGATCATTTTTGTACATGCTACAATTCAAGATTTAGAGCTGTGTGTTTGTATGAATTCAGCTTGCTATACTTATAGACTTAGATATATTAATCCACTATTTACCCAAACCAAGTTATATGGTTTGGGTAAATAGATTGGGTTTGTTCTACAAAATAACAAAAAACAAAAACAACCCCCCCCCCCCACAAAAAACAATATATCTGCACATTAATCCAGAGTTCAGTTTCATATGTCTGATATTGTTTGTTAAATCTGGTGACACAAACACAGTCAAAAATTCATTGTGGTCCTTTTTACCCTCGACCAATGATATGCTGGTCACTGGGACTAGTTTAGTATTTGCTGTCACAGAGGAATGTTAACCATAAGTCCAAAAGACAAAACTGAAAAAATATGTTAATTAAAAACATGTTTTTGCTTCGTAAAAGTATTGAAATTACATGGAAACCGTCACCTTACAGCCTCATTGTAAATAGCATCACAAACAGATGTTTTCCACACAGTTAACAACGCTCCACCACATCCGATCACTGCATATAAATCTAAAAGAAAACAAAAACAAATAAAATGTAATTAACACAAGGGAAGACTTTTGATTTAATAACTAAGCTTAAAATAAGTGTTACCTTTGAATATTTGTGGGAAAAATCTGACGCTACCCCAAGAATACAAAGCCACACTGGAAACGGTGACAGGCTTGCAACCCTCTGTCTTCCTGGAGTCAGGTGCCTGATCAGTAGCAGTGAGTTGACAGAAGTCGGTGTCTGTAAGAGTGGTCAAACACTGATACTCTGTCCACTTGCGTAGAGTCTAAGAAGCTGGAATGCAGGCACACAGGACGAGCTTGTTCTAAAAAATACAGAAAAGGGAACATTTTATTTGTGTTAAGGCCTAAAAACTACAAATAAGTTATAAAATGAACAATATTGAAATACCTTATAGGTGCTGCAGGCCACCAGACTCCAGAGGAATCTCACACTCACATGATGGTGAGGAAAGAAAGGAGCTCTGTGATGAGGTTTGAATGTCTCAGTTGGGACACTGAAGAACTCAGAAGACAGCAATACCTGCACAGAGAGACAGAGTAGAAAAAGCATAGATTTGTAATCCATAATGTCAATTAAAACTCAAAAAGTGTCAACAAGTATAATCATTTCAGTATGGAATTATTTATGCAATAAATAGGATTTAAATTAATTAATTGAATTAAAAGCACTGACATTTTTTTTTATCAAAGATAAAGAATCGTACCTCTCTCTGCTCTGAGGATCACTGAGCATCTCTGACAGGAAATACAGTTTCCTCAGTATCAGTCATCATTGATGGTCTCAGAGGTGTGTAGTGTGGCAGCATGATGATGGTCTCCAGATCAGGCAGGAGGTCAGGTGATGTGTGTGTCATCTTCTCCATTGAAGACACACTGGTATGGCAGTTCATAAAACAGCAGTCTCTGTGTGGCATGTAGTTATCTGTGCAGTCCAGCACTGATGGATCAGGTTTGGCTCAGCAGTTCATGAAGATGGTGTTAAGATGTTGTTGTTTCAGCTGATGATGGTGACGTTTGAAGGTTTTGCCACAAAGGAAACAGGACTGTGTGTGCCCTGTCTGAAAAAATAAACCTACAAAACATAAAGTGCTTGTAACACCACCCACCCTCCCCACCCACCCAGCTCAGCCCCCAAGTGTCTATGTAATGCTTGTATGGGGTGTCAGTTACTAAATTTAATTAGTGCATCAGAAAGTGTGGGCTACACCTAAAGCCCACACTTTCTGATGTCTTTTTGCAGCTGCTCAGAAAATTCTGACTTGGCCTTTATCCACCCAAACCCAAACCCACCCGGATAAAGGCCAAGTCAGAAAATGGATGCAGAAACTTTCCATTTACTTCTAAATCAGTTTTTATACAAATTCTGTAAGCTGTAAAAATGTTTTTTCTCTACATAATGTATCATTATAGACATCTCTGGTAGCCTAAAGATAGTTTAAAACTTTTGACATTTTTTAACTATAATGATATAACTATATGATAAGCAAAAACTCATTCATCCCCAAAACGTTTGATTCTACAAAATCTACTATAATCAAGAAAATATAATTGTCTGTAATTTTTTTAATGTGACCCATAATAAATACCTGCATTTATCTGGGATTTGTTTATTTACTATTTCATATTTGAAAGCCCTTGGAGGGGAAGATCTCTTTTGTTAAGATACATATGTCACAGTAAAAAAATTATCAAAAAGGAGATGACAATTAACATCCATGAAAAAATGCATTTAAAATAGTAGATTTAGTCATTTAAAACATGAGAATAAAAAATAAATGACGTCCGTTTAATACTTTTTGCAGCATATTTCAGATCTGAGGTGCATGATAACAGAAGGCAGATCTCCCGGCTCTGCATGAAGTAAAGCCATGATTTGGTGAAATGATTAATAACATTGCAATGAGAAAGGTTTGATAAATTGAAGGATGGTCTTCTTACAGACAGAGCAGGGAAGCCAATTTTTGGGAAGCCTTCCATTATCAACAAAAAAATCCTACAAACAATAAACTCTGTAAAAAACATGATCTGTAATTGTTTCAAAACTTACCAGACGACTTCATGATTGGCTGGAGGACAGGACACAAAACACAGGGTTGTGGTAACTGTAATATGTCCTCAGGACACCTGAATGGAGACTTTGCTGTGGCTGAGAAATAAAAATGAGGTCAAGCAGGGTGTTCTTGTCTGTAGTGGCAGAAGTGATCAGCTGTGAATACCCTCTCGACTGAAACTGCTCCAGAATCTGTTTTCTTCCACTCTGTAACTGGTTCTCATTAAAATCTCCACACACAATTATTGGGTGACAGTCCATTATTTCAAGTGAATCTAAAAGACTTACCAGGTTTTGCATGAATGGTATCAAACTGTAGTCTGGAGGTCTGTACACAACAGCAATGAGCGCAGGGAATGGAGCCTGAACCTTTAACACTAAGAACTCAAGATCAGTGACATTATGCAGATACTGTTTTACCTGAACCTGAAAGTGATTCCTCAAATACACAACAACTCCACCACCACTTCTGCTGGCCATGTGAGGAAAGTTTGTGTAGGACACATGTCTGTTGCGTTTGAACATGGTGTAGCCGTCCAAATGAAGACTGTCTGCAACAAAGGAGCCTTGGAGGTGAGACTCTGTGAGACACAAAACATCTGCTAAACACATTTCATGATGACTCTTGATGTCACTGATGTGAGATGGCAAACCCTCCGTATTGTGATGGATCAGTGTAAGAGTGTCAGGTCTGCTGGCTGTTTCTCTGACCTGAAGAAGAGGCATCATTTCCTCAACGCTGGCTTGTCTCATGGTTTGGAGCGCTGCAGTTACCTCGGGATTGGTGTAAATCTTTTTCTCATCCAAGTCCTGTAAATAGAGTCCACTGAGAGACGTCACCCTGCTGAGAGCAACATAAGCCATACCTGGTTCAAAAATGTTCTTCATTGAAACTACAGCTGTCTGTGTTGTAAGACCCTGGGTTTTGTGAATTGTGCAGGCGAATGCTAGCTTTACAGGAAACTGTCTGCGTACCGCCCCTTTAAACTTCAGACTCTCCTCTGCTCTCTCAATATAAACCAGATCATCAGATGCTGCATTAGCACTGCGGTTGTTTCTCACAGACTGACGGTTGTCCATTCTGAGGCCCAGTTTAATTATGTGTCCATCATTTTCAGATCTCACCACCTTTATCAGTATACCAAAAGCACCGTTGACCAAACCGTTTAGTGTGTCCAGGTTTCTGGTCAGCATCACTCGAGCTCCTTCAGCAACATTCAGGGTGTCAGGTAAATCATTTCTCCCACCTGTAAATGGTTTGTCTCTTCGTTCCATTCTGCCTGTACGTTTATCCTTCTGGAAATCGTCTGCATTGATGATTATAATGTTTGAATGAAGCTTCTTGAGCGTATCTGTGTTGTGGGATTCAACATTCTTGTTGGTGGCATAAATGTGTAAGACCTCGATTGGACATTCTTCTGGTGCAGTCACAGCCTGTGACAACAAATCTCTGTCGCACTGAGAAAGCTCATCTGTCTTTTCTTTGACTCTAATCCTGTTCAGCATCTCTGCAAAGGCCACATCATCTTTCTGACGCATGATCTCGGTTAGAGTGATCATCTGAAAATGTTCCTGCCATAGGTCAATCTGTTCTGGATCATAAACACAGAGAGGTTTAGACTGTCGCACTGGTGGCAGCTGGTAAAAATCTCCAACAGCTAAAACTGACATTCCACCAAAAGGTCTCTGAGTGCCTTTGATTTGTTTCAGTCTTGCATCCACATAAGCAAAAAGGGGTTTTGAAACCATTGAAATCTCATCAATAACAATAATTTCAGCATTCATAAGCTCAGATCTGACTTCATCCAGTTGATTACCAAGTCCTTGAATGGGTGGATTCAGACTCCTGGGTAGTTTCAGTAGAGAATGTAATGTAGAGCCACTGATAGAAAAAGCTGCTGTCCCGGTAAATGACGTCAGTAAAACAGTTGGATTTGATATGTCAGCTTCTTCTGCATTAGAAGGCAGTCTGCTCAGGATCTTTGATGCTTCAGAGTGAATACATTTAATCAGATGTGACTTTCCAGTTCCTGCACCACCGTTGACATACAAGAAAAATGGATTTGGGTTCAAACCACAAACTCGCTGAATACACCAGTCTCTTATGGCATAGAACACGCAGGCCTGCTTCTGGTTCAGATTCTGATACATTACACGTACCACAGCTGGATCTACTGCAGGTTGTTCTCTGATGGCTCTGATCTCTGTTACAGCACCAGACTGACGACTGTAGTCGGGGACATTCTCCTGTTCGTTCTCATCATCAGAATGTCTCTCAGGAAGATTCTCATCACATTGCAACCTCACAACTTCAGATTCAGGGGCAAGATTACACCATTCATCAATCACAACATCCCTATTTTGTTCAAATTCTTCCAGTGCACTCTCAATATCCTCAGAGTTCTTCTCATACTTGTCTTTATTTCTCTTTACAACCCTTTTCACAGACTCACTGTAGTCTGAACATGGAAGTCGTACAAAACCTGAGTTGTAGAAGGACTGATAGGTTTGGAACCCTTGTGGTTTCAGTTCCTGCTCTGATCTGTGTGGAAGGTAAAGTCTCAACAGTCGTCCATAATATTGCTCAGGATCTTTTTCCTGTGAACAGTGGTAATACCTGATTATAGCTGGTTTATCATTCTTTCGCGTTTGTACAAATCCAAGCTGGTTTAGAAGAGGAAGCACATCTTTTCCTTCATTTGGACCACTCACCAACCGGCACAAGGCAGCAAAATCAGCCAGTGACATTTCCTCATATTCTGGTGTCTCAGGTCTGCATTTGTATTTATCACTCAAACTTGTCATCCAAATATTACAACTGTCGTGTGTTGTGCTTTCCAGGTAGCTCATTGGGCGACTCATTTTTACTGGGTTATCATCGGTTGGGACAAATACAACACTGCGGGAACATTTTTTCATTTTTAGGCCACAGACTCGAGTCACACACTCCTGTGCGCTGATTTCTCTCTTTTTTGAGTAAGCCTGCATCACAGCTCTCATTTCATCACATTCATTGACCGTGTTCTTATCAGAGTTGTCAATAACTGTCTTCAGGTATTCAGAGAGGCCAGATTCTTTCTTCGTTATATATTTACAGAGGTATTCTATACAAGAATAGGCATTCAATATGAACGAGACATCTAAATTAGAGTTCCAGGCTTCAAGCAGGTGTGGGTTGTAATTGTTGATCCAACAGTCCTTTGGGTCACGTTTCAGAATGAGAGCTGTTTTCTTGTTTATGTCTTGGAGGCATTGTTCATACTCATTCATTGTCAAGTTGCATCGTGACAGAATCTGCTCTATGGTGAGGGAAGCAGCTTCAGGTTCCTTCAGCAGGTTCAACAAAGGTCTGAGTTTGGCTTTTGCAGCTTCAGTGTCTGAATCCTCATCCTGTCTCACAATCATTGTTCTTGTGGATGGTGGTTTTGGAAACCCAAATCTACAACCAGAGTTCACACTCTTAAAGCATGTTTTTGTGTGGTTTTTGCTGTGCTTTTGTAGTTCAGTGACTTTTTTGTGCAGTTCAGGTTGTTTTTCTGGATCAGGGAGTTGAGCTGAGATGTATCTGTCCACAAAGTCACAGACAGTTTGGTCATCATCCACATCTACTTCTACCTTTTCTCGAATCCACAGCAACATGTGTATATGCGGACTACCTCTGTGCTGGAACTCAACTCTGTAAAAGTAATCAATGATTTCACCAAGGGGCTGTGCAGGAGAAAAAAGCAAATCTCTGAACAAAGCCTCAACACGCTTATCAAACATTCGCATGGTGGTTACTGGATTTGATCTTAGAATTTCACACTTTTCTGACCAGTCCAGGGCTTCAAAATCAACCTCTTCACCTTGCTGTCTCTTTATTGCTTGAATCACTTCAGGCCATCTCATCTCAGCAGCAGAGAAAGTGACAAAGAACTGAGGTGTTCCTATTTGACGAAGCATACTGAATAGATCTTTGGTAGTTTTCTGCCAGTAAGCTGGAGTTCCTCTGAGTGGCTGCATAAATCTGATTGCATCTTTATTTCTTACCAGCTTCTCTACTTCTGTCTTACTTTGTAACATTCCTGATGTGATTTTGCGTCCATCTTTGGTCATAGTTTTACCTTTCCTTAGCTGTATTGTCATGCTGGAATTGGCCAAGTGTATTTCAGTGACAAACTGTGAGAAAAATAGATAATTTGTATCTTTAGCAAATCTTGCATCAATGTTGAAAAGCCTTGACTTGAAGTAAGCACTTGGTGTGAGTTTAAGACGTCTCTTTTCATCCAGTGTATTCTGACCAGTAGGAAACTGCACAGGAAATGCCATGGCTTCCAAATGAGGAGTTCTGAAGAAGCTAACAGGATTGTTTCTTTCTGCAGGCGCCACACAATATGTGTTATCAGTGAAACAGAGAATCTCTTCTGAAATGTCTACAGGCTGCAGACAACTTTCTAGAGCAAAACCTCCATTGTTCAAATCACTTTCTGGTTCCTCAGGATTTTGTTCCTCTGGTTGTTCATCACAGGATACCATATTAATATCTTGTTCACTTTCAGACTCAGTTTCACACAAAAGGGCATCTTTTTCATAGTTGTCAATTTCCATTAAATCTGCTTCATTATAATCATCACTTGCCATGCTGGCTTCATCACTGCTGTCATCATCAGGTAACGTTGGATCACAAAGCAATGCATCGTCTCTGATAACAATATCTGTGTACTGTGGATGAATCTGTTTGAGTTTACGCAGGGCTTGGATCAGTTTAGACCAGGTGACAGTCTGGAACAGCTGATGGCCTTTGTAGCACAGTCGTCTTTTCAGCTTGATCCTCATTATCTGTGATTGGTTTCTGAGCCGAGGTAAAGAGTCAACTGTTTGTTGGACCTCAGATGGTACACACACCACATTACCACGTATGAGTCTTTGTCTGCCCTTTGGAAGAGGAATAATCTTAGCAAATGGTATGCATTTGGCAATCAGATGTCTCTCCAGAATGTTGAGATCACACAGTTCAGCTGGAATATCCTGCAGTTCTAAACCATTGACAGCAGCAAGCCTTGGCATGCGTCCACTTTTGAGGGAACTGTGACACGTGTGACAGATATACTCCTTTTTTCTCTCAACTGGAAAGCTGCAGTGATCATTACATGCTTCATCACACATATGAACAAATTTACCAGTTAGACACTGTTGAGCTACAGTTTGGTGTTTTGAGTAATTGTTTCTTTTGCAGATTTTCACCTGATTAGGAAAAGAAGCTTTTAGACAAACAGTACAAACATAAGATGGTGCTGACTTAATGTTTGATCTGAAACAAGATATGGCCTCATTCATTAAACTGTTATCTGGATGAGACTGTAAACTTTCAGCTGGCCGATGCATCTGACGATATTTTCTTTTTATGTTCATTGCACATCTGATATTATGCATCTGTCTAAAAGAAAAACACTTCCAATATTTTACTCTCATTCGTTCTCTCATATTGTCCTTGTGTTGGTGCTGAAATTGTCTCTCTTCTCCATAACGTTTCGTGATGTAAGATCGTTTTTTCTGTCTAAATTCTTCACTTTCTTTATAGAGTTTAGAAACATATGACCGCATGTAAGCTTTATGTTTCTCTCTGAATTCAGTGCAAGTCCTGTAAGTTCTCATTTCACGATCTTTCTGCTGTTGTCTGAATATAGGAGATTGTCTATAAGATTCTCTATATGTTTTTCTCATACGTTCCTTCTGCTTTTCTCTGAATATAGGATTGTCTTTATACATCCTTATGACACGTTCTCTTTTTTTGTGTCTAATTTTAGCACTTTCTCTATAGATTCTTCTCAAATGTTCTCTCTGTTTCTCTCTATATGTAGCATTTATTTTATACAGATTATTTTTGTACACACTCTTCTTTTGTCTGTGATCAGGATCATTAGACTTTCTACTGGAATTTTTTTTCTTTGCCTTAAAGCTTTCATCAAAAGTGTACATCTGTCTTTCTTTCTTTTTCTGATTTTCCTTCCTTTGTGGTAGTTTTTCTAGGGCCAATAATCTTCTCCTCATTTTTTTCCTTTTCTGTTTATTACATTTTAAAAGTTTATGTGAGAGTTGCTCTGCTATCTTAGTTGAACAGGAGGCAGTGTTTGGATCATTCTGAGGAACAGAATCTGATGTTACCTGAGTTTCTCTCACAGAAGATACAGATGTTTCTTTTTGTAAATAATCAGAAGTATTGTGGTTGTTTTCAGTAGCAGTCTTCTCGTCTGAATAATCCACTCTGGATGACTTCACATCAGTGGTTATAGTGCTGGTCACAGTTTTCTGTCTCTGCTCAGTGGATGTTTGGGAGTTTAATTCATGAACAGGTTCATTTAAAGCTAGAACACTTGAAGCAGTTTTTCTGTATTCGGTGAGTTGATTAGCATCTCTTTGGTCAGCAGCGTTTCCACTGTGAAACTCGACAGGCTGTAGCTCATAAGTGCAGGATGAGGCAATGCTAAACATTCTGTATATGCGTTTGATCCTGTCAATCATGTCGTTAAGACGTGTGAATTTTAACATAACTGCAGTTCCACCACTTACACCTAGCAACAATGGCATTCCTGTTGACTTACGTGGGTGAGGGTCAAAATATGCATATTCACCAGAAGTCAGCCTGCAAACTGCAATGACGTTTCCTCCCATGACTAGCAAAGCATAGCGAACCGCTGAAACCAAACACTGTAGTCCCTGTTCAAGGCTCGGAAAATGATCTGTACCATCAAATGTGCCGTAACGAGCAAACTGAGACATGTCCACTTGATACTCGTGTCTGCGGCTGGTGACCACTGTGGGAAGCTCATTGCAGGCTAGAAACACACTGTTCACAAACCTCTTTCTGGCATCTGAATATACGGCATGGCCTTTGTCCAACACACGGTTAAGATCTGCTCTGGTAATGAATTCATCCTCATGTAAGAATGACAGGAAAACCAAACTGTTAGCCATGCATTGCTGATTCCGGTACTTTCCATACTTAGGAGAGGCCTGGCTTCGGGACGCACAGATGCTACTCACTCGTGGACGACTTTCACTGTTTGTAACCTGTACATGAGACGGTCCTGGAGTTAGTCCATCATGCTGTGTTTGTACAGTTACCTGGTGTTCAATATGGTTTACCTGCGTAACTTTAGGTTTTGGGACAGACACTGAGGGAACACCTCTCTTTACCACATCTGCATACGACACAGTGGTTGTCTGAACGCTGCTCTGCACTTCTGTACTGGGAATAGTTGTGACAGACACCTTTACCTGCTCACTGCTCTGAGAAACATTTACCTGTTCTTTCTCCTTTTGACGTCTAAGCTTCTGGGACTGCGACCTTTGACCTTTTCTTGGCATTTTGTTGAAGTATAACCTGGAGCTTATATGTGTTTATACACAAATGTAAACAAAACTCAACCTTGAAACACAGAAAAACGTATAACTCTTTAAGTTACTATTAAATCTGAGAAATGTACAATTATACTATGTTAAAATGTTCTTATGAATATATAAATATATGTAAAAATCTGATTTGTACTCCAAACTCAAAATAAAAGATATTCAAAGTTCTCTGGAAACACTTTGGTCCGTTTTATTGTAGCCTTTTCAGAAATTACACAATTTTTCTTCTTATATTTTTTTTAACCAGACTGGTAAATAATTAGAACTTCTGTAAAGAGATATGCCGAATAAATCTCAAAAATCAACAGGCTATAATAAAAATCTTAGCTCTAAAATTTAAAATTTAAATCAAATATATGGAGCTGTGGTGGTGTGGTGATCAGATGACAGGCGATGAGGATTCTTCAGCTGGATGTTCTGCAGCAGTCAGGAAACAGGAACTCTGGTCCTCAGGCAGCTTCTCGATGATACTAACTGAATACTTACACTGAGTGACAAATGGGTTTGTCCTTAAATAATAATAGTATAAACTTGCAGTCAAATGTTATAGCCAATTAAACAGACTAGCAAAATGTATTTGGATCTAATTTATTATTTATGTGAATATAGCGGTCTGAATGTATGTATTACAAAATAACCAGATTCTCTTATTAGAAATAAACCTTTAAAAAGGTGATATTTTATATAATTTATCAAAGTAAGCCAAACTATCAGTGTTAATTCCAAAGTTTAATGCAAAATTAAAATGACAAATGGAGGGCTGTGTAAGAAGTTTCTACTGTAAGTTCTACTGTACTGTAATTCTACAACTATGCTTTCAACTTTCTACTTGTAATTTCCAGCAAAAAGACTGGATGTGAGAGAGTTTAACGATAGGAAAGAAGGAGCAGTGAGAGCAGAGACCTCTCAGAATTCTGTAACAGATCGATGAAGTACTGGTAACTTCAATTTCCCAAAAATGGGGCCATGTCAAAACTTGATTATTCCAGTCAAAACTTGATTCCAGTCAAAATTTGATTCCAGTCAAAAACGTGATTTTTGATAACTTAGATAGAGCTTGTGGGATAGAGTGAAGCAAGATAGAACGTCTTGTCAAAATAGATAGAGTGGGGAGAGTGATAGGACAGACTGAATTGCTTGTTAATGATAGAGGGAGAGAGCTTCTGTAGCAGGTCACCTGTAAGACAAAGAGGGACTGGAATTAGACATATTTCCAATAAACCTGGCTTTACTGTATTTTTCAGACAATAAGGCACACTTAAAATCTTTAATGTTCTCAAAAATAGACAGTGCGTCTTATGTATTCATTCTGGCTGTGCTTACTGACTTCAAACCAATTCTATGTGGGACACGGCGCTGAAAAATCTCTCAAAATGTTTTAGTACGACTTTGGTAAGCTACAAAGCCGCACCCACTTAATGGATTGTCGGTACTGTAGTCAGGAGCCTCGTGGTGTAATTCGCACTGTACTTCAACGTAATAGGACGCTGTGTGTGTGCATAAGGACCTGGCACCAGTTAAGAGACATACTTGTGAAGCAGATTTCAAACTGATCAACCCATGGAGAATTTGTGAAAGAGGAAAAAACAGAAAAAGTGAGTGTATTGTTCTATATTTTATGTGTTACTGAACAATGTTGCGAGTTCTTGTAAATGAGTTGAACAAAGCTTGACTTATCTGACTGTTTTGTTTGGCTTAATGTCCCTTGTGCTTAAAACAGACCCATTCATTGCCCTTATGCCTTATAATCCTAAAATATACAGTACAGATGCAATATTCAATGGTGGTTGAACTGTTATAAGGACATTCTGCATTCTGCATTCTGTTAACACAATAAAAACAGAGTCTATTGACTTAAACCAAGATGTGCTGCAACAGTTGCTGTAAATATTACATGGTCCAAATAAACCTACACACTGACATTACAGCAGTCAGTTTCAGTCTCCCTGCTCTACATTAACTTTACATCCACTCAACTCAAATTTATTGATTCATTGCCCAAAAAGAACACAAATCTTTTCTCACATTTGCCTAAAAACATCTTGATGATCACCAAGAGCTGTGCTGACTCACTGCACTAAACTGAGCCTCTTATAGTGAGAGAAACATTTCAGAAAAACAACAGCATTAAAGTCAAACTTGGTGCTGTTACTGTGATGGTCCAGAGTTCCTTTACTACTTCAGGACCTGAATCATGCCATCAGGTCCTGAGCTTCAGTTTAATCACACTCAGGATTCACAGCAAGAAATGGATAAATTGATCCAAAAAATGCAAGGAACTGTGAATGAAACAAAACTCTTGGTGTAGACTAATCAGATTCTGGACTTCAATGAAATTGAGATACTTGGCATGGCCTGAAACCCTATATTGGACCTTAATTAAAAACAATCCTGAAAGTAGAGTGTTCCAAAATCCCCCCAGTGATGTAAATCAATCATTACTAGTTACTGTAAATATTTGATGGTAGTTGTTGCTATCAGGGCTTCCACATGTGGGTATTAGAGAACAACTGTTTTTTACATTATACCAGGATGTTCTGGTTTGCATTTCTGTGCTTCATAAGTAAAATCATCACTGTAAAACTGCTTTTTGTATTTATCCAGGTTATCTTTGTTAGATGATTTGAAACATTTAAACGTGACAAAAAAATACAAACAAACGAAATCTGCGAGGAAGAAAGACTTCCCAGCACTGTACCTCAGACAAACCTTTACTTACCAGACTTGAGATGATCAGATGAGCAGTCTAAAGAAAGGAAACAATACATCAGATCATTGTGTAATGATTCAGACTGTTGAGTCTCTTCAGGTTAAAACTATTAGATACAAAGTAATTATTTAAATCAGAAGCAACAGAAAACTTCATCAGATTTTAGTTAGTTTGGACAGAATATGTAAATCCCAAAATACATGTATATATTGAGATGTTACAGCAACAACAGTGGCACACCATTTTTGTAATTAGAATTAAAGTGTAAATGGACTGATTCTTATATAACTCTTTTCTACTCTCCTGGAGTACTCAAAGTACTGTATACAACATACCACATTCACCCAATCACACCCATTCTCACAAGCACTTCATCTGTACTCAGTGCTTTCTAAGTACATTCACACTCCGATGGATGCATCGGAGAGCAAGTTGGGGTTACTAAAGTCACTAAATAATTAATAAACTAATTTAACTTATAGCGTAAATAAAGAACACACTGGCTTTAATATACCAAAGACTGCCCACTCACAACTCTAGTTCTTAGTTTTTTTCTTATTGCTCAAGCGTTTAAGCTACCACTTATACTGACTGTCCTAAAACATGTATGATTTGATAAGCCATCAAATATTAAAATCAGAAAAATGTGCTATTAAACTTCAGGGACACTTTCAGGGACAGTCAGAGGTCCTGTGTGGGGGCTTTGCTGCGACAGATTATAAATCCTATGTGTTTTTGCCCATAAGCAAATGGCAAGATGTCACAAAAATCTAAACAATTGTATATAAATTGTAAACATGTTACACAACCCCAAGGTCCATATTGCTTCAGTTACAATCATTGTTTACTTACTGCAAACGGCAAAACCAAGCTTCTATTTCACTCCGTCTAACGAAAGACAAAGAACAAAAATACAGAATGAGATAACTCAGATCAGCATCAGAATCAATAATGCATCACTCTCTGTAGTCAAAAAGATTCAGTAAACTTCTTTGTTTACCACACCTGGAATACAAACAACAAAATTTTTCTACACCTTATTAAAGGTTGCCATGTTCATTAAATGTAATTTCATCTATCTGCAATAAGCCACACAAGTTTCTTAGTCATGTTATACCCTAATAGTCCAAGGAGCTTGGAAAGAAAAGCGTCTGAAGTTCTTTAAGTCCGGGTTCATACGCCTTTTTTAGGGTCAAATTCAAGCACTTTTTAAGCACTTTCAAGGTCCCTTTTCAAGCTTTTCAAGCACATTGATGCTTCTTTCCTGTGTGACAAGAAATAGGAGATGTTTGTTTGTTTGTTGGTTGTTTGTTTTGTAAGTTAATTCCCAATTAAACTGTTTTGTTGCTAGCTACATTGCTGTCTGTATTATTTCTGAAGTCCTAAATGATCACCTTTAAAGTGTTTGTGCTAATAACATCATGCACAGTTAGACAGGCATGGAGAACAGCACTGACTGGGAGAGGCTTTGAACAGATCACATAGTTAAATTCAACATATAAGACTTTAAGAATGCACAAGCATCTACTTAAAATCTATTGAATTTATCATTGATGATATTATTATGTACAATTCCAATGTATTTTGTTCATCTCCCTTAAATAAACAGGCAGCCTTAAAGTCTGAAATATTCATATACAAATACACAAATGTGTGTACTGTCTCGGTGGCCTCAGTGTGAGCTTGAAGACATTTATAATGTTTAAGTAGTTTAATGTGTAGGTGCTGACCATAAACACATTTGGAGTGAAAGCCGGGGAATTTTGGTAGCACAGAAACAAGTGGCTATTCTTTGTGACCATATGGATTAACCCCTCATATTACCATTATTTCAGCCAAAGGCACCAAGTTAATAGCCAAAAAAAGCTGCAGCAATACACACAAATATAAACAGTACTTTGTGACAACTTTGCTTTTAGCCTTTAACCCTCTGGTGTCCAGGGTATAATTAGCCCTATTTGACTATATTTCACCTTTTGCAAGATAAAGAGTTTTTAATCTGTTATTTTTCATTTTGATATACTGTATCAGCACAATTTTATCTAAATTCCGACCAATTTTAAAATGCCAGTAGAAAGTGATATTTTTGACTGTAAAAACCATAAGCATGTTTAACAAATCATTTTCAAAACTTGAAATGCAAATAGAAATTGTAACTTTTAAAAAAATGCACAAGTTTTGCATACAAAGTTATATGGTACTATTCACCTAAAAATTCAGCCAGGGCTCAGACATTTTTCATATAACCATTTCATAACTATTTACAAAACAGAACAGACCAAGTGTTCTGCATCAAATAAGAAGGCACACAAATTATTTATGCAACTCCCTAAAATAGTTTGTGTCCACTATAACACAGATGAGAACAGCACAGGGATAAACCTGCGACTGTGACGTTCACTAGTAGAACTGACACACAAAACAAAACAACGACTAGCCTACACACTAATTACACAAGACAACACACTAACTTGAGACTCCAAACACGGTAAACGTCACAAATCTCTCACAACTGAAAATTCAAGCCCTTTTCAAATCTTGAAAGGACAACATTAAATTTCAAGCATTTTCAATGATTTCAAGCACCCGTACGAACCCTGTTAAGTTCTTCACTTCTTCACTGAAGAAGCTTCTCATATGACAGGTGAAAAGCTTCAAGCAATTTAAACAAGTCCAGACACTTTCCTTTCCAAACTCCTTAGACTTCAATGACCTGGATGACTGAGAACCTTCACAGACATAATGCTCTAATACTTTGATGCTATTAAATAACATATTTGATATCATAAGAAATTACTTGCTACACCCAGCACTGAACACTTTATCAAATGGTAACAAAACAATTTCAAAGCAGAAACAATCATAAATAAATGCTTGGATTATATATTTGTAGGCTCATTTGACGTGGCCTGGAATGAAATTCTACTACCTAAAAGTATTATCAACTGCACACAGTATCATTTAGTATATTTTAATATGCTGGTGTTTAAAACAAATATCTACATACCACATTAACAATATTAATAGCTCACTGCTGCAGTTTATTTATTTGAAGGTGGGCTCATTTTTATTTCATTAATTTTCCACAAAGTGAGAAGTCAAACAGAGCTGCAAATTAAAGTTTTATTTAAAAGCGGGTCTGCACAAACAAGTGTTTGTTAAACAGTTATTATAAATTTAAAGTGTCCTTCCTATTAAGAGTTCTTATTATTCTTGTAGTAACTACGTGTTTTATCCTCATTCTCTCTCCCTTCCGTTAATTAACCTGCAACACAGACACATGGGCACAGGCACGTGACTCTTTTTCAGTCAGAAGCGGTAAAATGGCTCCTTTGAAGTTGCCGAACCTGCCACTCCAGCAGTTAATCAATGGCGGCTCGTTACAAAACATTATAACCTAAAGCCTGTTTTAACCGAGTGATTTGTGAAGAGGAGAACTAACTGCACCTTCTGTAACAGACTCAGAAATACTAACACACTAAATGAAGGCAAAAAAAACAACACAATAAACTGCAGTAAACAGTCAAATGAACCCTCATTTCACACTGGGACTTTAGGAGCGCTAGGAGTTAACATTGGGTTGTCAGGACTATCTTCTATATAACTCCTTTAAAAGCAGCCATTGTGTTACTTTAATGTGACTTATACTTCAACTGGCTTTAAAAGTCAGTAACAATAACTCAGGAAATCACTCAAACAGACTATAGACATTTCATTTCAGAGAAGAGAAGAGAAGTAGTGCTTACCAGCGGCAGTCGGAGAAAGTGGGCGGAGGGGCAGAATGAGCCGGAGACATAAGAAACAAGAGGCGTTCACGGGTAGTGGGATATCCCGCCATTACACAAATGGTCATTGAAAACGTAAAAAATGTATGTTAATTTAATTATTTATGTACAATACTTATTTGCTACAGAAAAAAACTAACAGAACTTTAATTCTATAAGTTGAATGAAAATTCCAAACAGTATTATTTGAATTTGAAATGATGACTAAAATTCATAAATTGATATCAGTGAATCAGAATCAGAAAGATATTATTGTTCCCCAATGGGCAATTAACATACAACAGAGCAGCATGATATTGAATGTAAGGACAGGACATAAACAGGCAATAAGAGGGAGATAATAAATATACAGAATATACAGTATATACAGTTTTAAAATTTATCAGCTTTAAAATTAAAGTGACTGCAAGGTGAATAAATAATAAAATATAACGCCATTATGTTAAAATGTAATGCATTATGGTAGATTTATTTAACTGACTGGAGGAATCAGAACAGTGTTCTGGACACCGTTCAACTCCAAGTGGCTGGTAAAGAGTTCACCAAACCTAAAAAACAGTGCAGGACAGTCTGCAAAGATGTGGAGTTAGTCAGACATTGTGCAGAGAAGATGAGGAACAAGTTCTAAAATACAGAACAATAAACACAGTCACCTAAGCATCCTCACTGCACTGCAGGACTCAGAGGTTCAGTGCCATGAGGCTTTTTAACAGCAACTACTCACATGTTCTTTTTACATTTATTTCATTTATTAAGATAAGATAAGATAAGATAACCTTTATTAGTCCCACACGTGGGAAATTTGTTTTGTCACAGCAGGAAGTGGACAGTGCAAAAGTTATGAAGCAAAAATTAGAATAAAATAAAATAAAATAAAATAAGAATAAATACAGTACAGTACAGTACAGTTCTAATAAAAATTGGTTGTAATAATATGAATTATGAGAGAAAGGGACTTGCCCCCACTCGTTCACCCCTGCTGCAGTGAGGTAAAGGTGAGGCTGTCTCCAACAACGCTCTTCAGTGAGGGTATAAAAGAAAACTATTTTTACTATAGCCTTAACAGGTACACTTTCTGAAACTACATGTTAAAGTAAAAATCACATGTGTATAAAAAATGTTTTCATAGCGTAGAACCCAGTTAATACAAAAAACTTGGCATCAATTACCAGTATTTAGTGTAAGGGTGGCTTCTACACACACAAAAACACAGGCTTCAGCCAGCACATAAGCTAATGTGCTGGCTAAAGCCCTAATTTCCTTCGGGATTAATAAAGTATTATGATTCTGATTAACGCATCACAAAACTTAGGGAAATTGACAATGACTGGAGTAATAGGAAAAATGAAGATAGTGTATAAACTATGCAATATACACTGCTCAAAAAAATAAAGAGAACAAAAATAAGACATCTCAGATTTGAATGAATGAAATATTCTTATTAAACATTTGGTTCTTTATGTAGTTTAATGTGCTGACAACAAAATCACACAAAAATTATCAATAGAAATCAAATTTACCAACCCATGGAGGTCTGGATTTGGTGTCACACTCAAAATTAAAGAGGAAAAACACACTACAAGCTGATCCAACTTTGATGTAATGTCCTTAAAACACATCAAAATTAGACTCTGTAGTGTGTGTGGCCTCCACGTTCCTGTATAACCTGTCACAAACAGAAAACTGATTAAACAGAAGTGTCACATGATCAAGAATTTACGCCAGTGTCCTGTTACTTTTAGACAGTAAGGAGCAGATGGCTAAGTTTATTGAACTCCACGAGACAGCTGGTGACGCAAATCTGAAGGCCAGACCGTCCAATTTCAGAGCCGCTCACTTTCGGCCTACCCGGCCTCCTGAGAACCCAGCCCACGTAGACCACGAAGCCCGGGTCCTCAGGAGGTGTATGAATTTGGACACCGCCAAATACTATAATTTAGGATTTAGAAGAAATACTATGACTTTGTACAAATATGATACTTTGGTACAAATACTATGATTTGGTTTGAATACTATGATTTGAAACAAATACCATGATTTGGCAAAAATATACCATGATTTGGCACAAATACGATGATATGGCAGAAATACTATGATTGGGTACAAATACTATGAATAGGCACAAATACTATGATTTAGCAGAAATACTATGTTTTAACATAACTAATATCTTTTGACAGAAATTTCTGCTAAAAGGTACTAGTTCCGCTTTTTAGCAGAAATACTGTAAAATACTATGATTCGGGATAAATACTATGATTTGGGAGATATACTGTAATCAGCACATATACTATAACATGACAGAAATTCCTCCACTTATTAGTAATACTATAGCTTAACAGAAATGTTATGTTTTGGCACAAAAACCATGATTTGGCAAAAATACTATGATTTAGCAGAAATACTATGATTGAGCAGAAGTACTAAGATGTAGTAGAAGTACTTTGATTTAACAGAAATACTATTATGGAGTAGTAATACTTTCTGCAATCAGAGGTACTGCTTCTGTCTGCTTCATCAGGCTGTGTACTTGTATGTATTTCTGCCATGGAGCGTTAACAAGAATCTGAGGTCCGTATTAGACAAACTGCTAACATCATAAAACTTTGCAGAATTGTAATAAATTAGCAATATAAATTACAGGTCTGTGATAGTGTATAAATTTGTAGTGAAAAAAAACCATGTGGACCAAGGTGGAATTGAACCCACGACCTTTGGGCTGCAGACCCGTGTCATTACCAAATGCGCCACCGGCAAAGAGAGCCAGTGCCTGGAAAACAGGGAGATGAGCAGTCAGAATTAGATCGCGGTGAGCGGCGTAAAGCGCCGTTTTCTGGAGTTACAAAATGTCGTGTAACTCAAAAACTAGGTGGGATAGAAGCACAATTCCTTTACTGGGTGAATCAGCAGAATTTCATGAACTTTGACTGCGATAGCTCTTTGTACCTCCGTCGCGGAGATATGACGAGAGAAGAAACGGCTTCATTTTAAGAGTTTGAAAACAAACATAATTTATGGCTCAAGAGTTTGAAAACAAACGTAATTTATGGCTCAACAGTAAGATGACAGTAAAAACTGCTCCAACCGTGAGTGTCAGCAGTGTCTGAAGATGAATTGGCACAAGCCTCTCATCTTAACTTTGCTTTATTAAAATTATTGTGGCATGCAGATGAATCTTGCAAAGAAGCTCACAGGGAGAGATTGAGCCTGTATTTCCACCCCAAGCTGGTAGGAGGAGTTTTTTATTGAACATACTTGCTTGTGCCACAATGTGCTTCAAGGGTCATTAACAGCATAAAAAGAACTCACTTATGGTACTGCATTCTTCCTATAAAACAATAACTGTCAGTGACTTTGTACCGTAGTATAAACACAGCATTCAAGACAACAGTTAAAAGTAACGTAACCATAAACAATGAAACAAGAACATCTAAAATGCAGCACATGTCCCAAGGCATGATGGGAGAGAACTAGCTGTTCCCCCAACACGCCACATTATTTATGAATTATGATTTGGCAGAAACACTGGGACTTGGTATAAATACTATGATTTACATGAAATACTTTGACTTAGCAGAAATTCTGTAATCTAGCAAAAAGCACTTCAGCATAGCAGAAATTCTATGATTGATCAGAATTACTAGGATTTAGCACAAACACTATGATTTGTCTAAAAAAAACCCTTTATTTTGCAGTTATATTGTGATTATGGCAGAAATACTATGCTTTGGAACAAATACCAAGATTTGGCAGAAATACTATGAGCAGTAATAATATAACATAGCAGAAATACTGTTATTTTGTGGAAATACTATGCTTTGGCACAAATACCATGATTTGGCCAAAATACTATGATTTAGCAGAAATACTAAGATGTAGTAGAAGTACTTTGATTTAACAGAAATACTATTATGGAGGAGTAATACTTTAACATGGGAGAAATATTGATACAGACACACAAACATACACATACACAGAGCCTAAAGGGAACAGTGGCTGTTAAGAGTCTGGGCTTGGTATATCTAGGTCAGTTAAATTAGCTGCACCTGCTGTAATCAGCCCATACACACACAGACACAGAGAGAGGTATAAGTTTTCTGCAGTGTATTTCTTACATTCACATTCAGGATTCCCCTCGAACCTCCTGGTCTCAAGGCAGCTACTCATCTCACTGAGCCAAACTCATTCTCACAAAAAAGAGGTAGACAGACTGACAATTGTGCTGAAATTATCAGAAGCTGCTGAGAACTGTGCTGATAAGAGGCAAAAAGGATGAAAATTTTGCAGAAAAGAGGTGAATCAGCAGAATTTCTGCAGAAAAGAGGCAAAGAAGCAGAACGTTGCACTGAAAAGAGGTGAATCAGCAGAGTTTCTGCTGAAAAGAGTTTTTTTTTCTGAAAACCGCCAAAAAAGCTGGAATTTGTGCTGAAAAGGGGTGAAAAAAATGAAAATTTTGCTGAAAAGGGGTGAAGAAGCTAAAGCATACCAAATCAAAGTATTTGTGCCAAAACATGGTATTTCTGCCATATTGTGGTATTTGCGCCACAAAAGTTACTACATTACAACATGAATACGGATTAAAGATGAAAGAAACTGGCAACAAATTCCTCCACTACAAACCAGTCTGATACCACTTCTTTGCAGTGTTCACGTTTACTAAGGCACTACCCAAAAGGCGCCACAAGAGGGCACTCCAACACAAGAGATGACCTATGTACACTGATGCACTTAGTAACAGTCAGCCTCCTACTTAGCCACTACGTAATACAGCGATATTACAGTGTACAAATTGACATAAATTTGCAGGGGGAACAAACAAAGCAGGAACAAGCCCAAAACAATCAAATAACTGGGCTGCCATAGCTATCGCTAACTAGCACATACGCTAAAGGTAACTAAAACCAATACACACAAGTAGCAGGGTAAACATCTTAAGCATGGAACATTAACTCACGTTTATGTGACACACACCATCCCCAACAAATACAGGATGGGCTATTTGCTCCCCTTCCCAGCAGCTCTCTCCTCAATCGTTAGCCCAGGAACGAAGGAAGACCATCTAGCTCAGAAGTCCCATGAATTCCCTCACTGCTCAGAGGCTGCTTGGTAATGTAGCTCACACTAACACAGGTTTTTCTACAAGCACAAATACTATAACATAGCAGAAATACTGTGATTTTGTTGAAATACTATGCTTTAGGACAAATACTATGATATAGCAGCAATACTATGTTTTGGTACAAATGCTGCGCTTAGGCACAAATATTATGATTTGGCAGACACTATGATTTAGCAGAGATAATATGATTTGGCAGAAATACTAAACTTTGGCACAAATACTATAATTGAGTGCAAGTACTTTAAGATAACAGAAATACTGTGATTTAGCAGAAATACAATGTTTTTGCAGAAACACTGTAATTTCACTCAAATACTTTGAAATAGCCATAATACTATGATTTGGCAGAACATAACAGAAATTCTACGACTTAGTAGTAATACTGTAACATAACAGAAATATTAATTGGGCACAAATACTATAATTTGGCACAAGTACCATGTTTTGGCAAAATCCCATAATTTGGCACAAATACTATGATTTGGCAGACACTATGATTTAGCAGAGATAATATCATTTGGCAGAAATACTAAACTTTGGCACAAATACAATAATTGAGTACTTTAAGATGAGAGAAATACTATGATTTAGCAGAAATACAATGTTTTTGCAGAAACACTGTAATTTCACTCAAATACTATGAAATAGCAGTAATACTATGATTTGGCAGAAATACTATGTTTCAGTACAAATACTATGACAAAGCAGAAATACTATGACTTAGAAGTAATACTATAACAAAAGGGATTCCTCAAAATACTATGAAATTGCAGTAATTCTATGATTTGGCAGAAATACTGTTCTTCGTACAAATACATGCTTTGATACAAATACTATATTTTGATTTGAATACTATGATTTGGCACGAGTAGTATGATTTAGTACAAATACTACGAATTGGCAGAAATACTGTGACTCAGTAGTAATACTATAACATAACAGATATACTATGATTTTGCAGACAGTCTATGTTTTTGCACAACTAGCACAATATGGCAGAAATACTATGATTTGGCACAAGTACTATGATTTAGTACAAATACTCTTATTGGCACAAATACTATGTTTCAGTACAAATACTACGATTTCGCAATAATACTGGGTTTTAGCACAAGTACTGAGATTTGGGTGAAATACTATGATTTAGAAGAAATACTATGACTTCGTACAAATACAATGTTTTGGTTCAAATAATATGATTTGCAAAAAATACTATGATTTGGTACAAGTACCATGATTTAGTACAAATACTACAATTTCGCTCAAATACTATGAAATTGCAGTGATACTATGATTTTGAAGGAATACTATGATTTGGTAGAAATACTATGCCTTAGTAGTAATACTATAACATAGCAGATATAATGTGATTTTGCAGACATAGTATGTTTTTGCACAAATACTATGATTTCGTTCAAATACTATGGAATTGCAGTAATACTATGATTTGGAATACTATGATTTGGTAGGAATACTATGCCTTAGTAGTAATACTATAACATAACAGATATACTATGATTTTGCAGAAATTCTATGTTTTTGCACAAATACTACAACAACTACTACTACAAATACTACAAGAAATACAATGTTTGGGCAGTAATACTATTATTTGCTATAAATACTATTATTTGGCACATATACTATAATCAGCAGATATACTATAACATAACAGAAATTCTACGACTTAGTAGTAACACCATAATATAACAGAAATTTTAACTGGGCACAAATAACATGATTTGGCACAAATACCATGATTTGGCAAAAAGATACCATGATTTGCCACAAATACAATCATATTGCAGAAATACTATGATTGGGTACAAATACTATGATTTGGCACAAGTACTATGAATAAGTACAAATACTATGATTTGGCAGAAATACTGTGATTTAGCAGAAATACTATGTTTTAACATAAATAATATCTTTTCACAGAAATTTCTGCTAAAAGGTACTATTTCTGCTTTTTAGCAGAAATACTGTAATTTGGCATAAATACTATGATTTAGGATAAATACTATGATTTGGCAGATATACTATATTCAGCACATAAACTATAACATAACAGACATTCCTCCACTTAGTAGTAATCTCATAACATAAAATAAATATTATGGTTCTGCCCTAAAACCATGATTTGGCACAAATACCATGATTTTTCAAAAATACTATGATTTAGCAGAAATACTATGATTGAGCAGAAGTACTAAGATGTAGTAGAAGTACTTTGATTTAGCACAAATACTATTATGGAGGAGTAATATGTAACATGGGAGAAATATTGATACAGACACACAAACACAGAGCCTAAAGGGAGCAGTGGCTGTTAAGAGTCTGGGCTTGGTATATCTAGGTCAGCTAAATTAGCTGCACCTGCTGTAATCAGCACTTACACACACAGACACAGAGAGAGGTATGAGTTTTCTGCAGTGTATTTCTCACATTCAGGATTCCCCTCGAACAAATGGCCATAATTTCCTAACTGTAGGGGCTAGAACGCTCATTCTGACACCGTTTTGTTCAGAAGAGATGGGGGAATCTGCAGGTCTTCATAAATCAGAGATAAAATATAAATTATTAAAGATATATGACTTGTAATACACTGTAACTGAGCAGAGGCAAAGCAAAACTGCCTTGACTTGCCCTCAAACAATGTTTTGTAACTCTAAATCTATATGGAGCATCAAAATCATTCTTTCACCGTAAGAAACAGCAGGCTTTGGTGAACAGTCATGGGAATTTTCAGGTCTCTGTGGAAATCCATCAAAAAGATATGACGAGAGAAAAAAGTGCCTCATTTCCACAGTTTGAAATCTGAAGAAATCTGAGCGAGGGACAAATTTCCTATGCTCAAACAAGTGTAATTCATGGCCAAACGGTAATAGGTGAGGAAATAATTCTTGAATTGTGAGCATCAGGGATGTCTGAAGATATATTGGCACAAGCCTCATGTCTAAACTCTGTTTTGTTAAGGAGATATGACGATTTGAAAATGCCTCTCATTAGAGAAATCCAGCGCTGATTTTGAACAAACTCTCCATTGACTTTGTATGGAGAGTTTTCAGACTTTGTGTTGCTCTGAGGAGATTTGCAAAAAATGTGTAAATCCCACAAGAATGATAGTGACATTTTGTGAAAGCCAGCAAAAATACCTACGTTTTGATGTATAATTTGTGGGAGTTGAGTGGAAATTGAGTGAGTAGCAAGAAGTTGTTTAGACATGAAGAGAAAATTCAGAACGGACCAGCACTCACTCTGACTTAATTGCATAGCAACCATAGCAACGCATGTATTTTCTGAAAAATCACATTTTTGCAAATGAAAACTTAAAGAGGTATAAGATTAAAACGGTAGAAGATCTGAAAAAGCTGAATCATTCATGAATAGCCCAATAATCTGAGAACATTTTAAAGTTTGAATGGAGTTTCTAGGTGAAAGTATGACAAAGTAGTTAAGTTTCAAAAACAAGCAAGTTTTACCAGAATTGTGGAAGTTTTCCATTCATTTCAATGGGACAAATTAAAGGAAAAAAGTGTAATATTTTAAAAAGTATAATAGTAATAAACACCAAAAGATATAGCACCCATCTCCAGAAAGAGCAGAACAGTATAGAGTTTGAATGGTAAAAATCGGCTGAAAACTGAGAGAGTAGTTAAAGTCCAAAAAACGTACGGAAGCAACTAGAATAAAGTATAAAGAATAAAGAGAAACAGGAACTCAATAGTGTGGAAGCCCTTGAGGGCATCCACACAACTAGAAAAATTTGCATTTCCTGCGAAAATGCAGTGTGGATGCTGGAACGCTGAAGCTGTTTGCTGAAACTAGCTGAAAAAGCTGAAAAAATACAGATATTGTAAAAACTTTGCAGAAGCAAAGGAACTTTCCTAAAATGTAGTAACTTAGCAGAACTGTAATATCTTAGAGGAAACATAATTGATTATGATTTAGCAGAAATGCTGTATTTAGCACAAATCTCATAAAATAGCAGAAAAAGTATGATTTAGCAGAAATGCTGTATTTAGCACAAATCTCATAAAATAGAAGAAAAAGTATGATTTAGCAGAAATGCTGTATTTAGCACAAATCTCATAAAATAGCAGAAAAAGTATAATTTAGCAGAAATGCTGAATTTAGCAAAAATCTCATAAAATAGCAGAAAAAGTATTATTTAGCAGAAATGCTGTATTTAGCACAAATCTCATAAAATAGCAGAAAAAGTATGATTTAGCAGAAATGCTGTATTTAGCACAAATCTCATAAAATAGCAGAAAAAGTATAATTTAGCAGAAATGCTGAATTTAGCACAAATCTCATAAAATAGCAGAAAAAGTACGATTTAGCAGAAATGCTGTATTTAGCACAAATCTCATAAAATAGCAGAAAAAGTATAATTTAGCAGAAATGCTGTATTTAGCACAAATCTCATAAAATAGCAGAAAAAGTATGATTTAGCAGAAATGCTATATTTAGCACAAATCTCATAAAATAGCAAAAAAAAAGTATGATTTAGCAGAAATGCTGTATTTAGCACAAATCTCATAAAATAGCAGAAAAAGTATAATTTAGCAGAAATGCTGAATTTAGCACAAATCTCATATAAAAGCAGAAAAAGTATGATTTAGCAGAAATGCTCTATTTATCACAAATCTCATAAAAAAGCAGAAAAAAGTATGATTTAGAAGAAATGCTGTATTTAGCACAAATCTCATAAAAAAACAGAAAAAGTATGATTTAGCAAAAATGCTGTATTTATCACAAATCTCATAAAAAAGTAGAAAAAGTATGATTTAGCAGAAATGCTGTATTTAACACCAATGCTGAAAAGTAGCAGAAATGCTATGACTTAGCACAATAGTAATAACTTAAATAGAAAAATTGGAAAAGTAAATGGACAGCTGAACAAGTGCTGAACATGCTAAGGGTCCCTCAAATGTAATTGTTAAACGAAAAATAATCAGCAAAAAAAGTATAATAGTCACACAATCACAAATATGTACACATATGGAAACACACTTGCACAGAGAGACACACAGGATCAAATTCAGTCAACAAGTCTAAATATATTAAATTAAAATCATACAATAAGATGCTTCAATAGAAATTCTCTCTCGCCCTCTCTATCTCTCTCTCTTTGTCACACACACACACACACACACACACACACACACACACACACACACACACACACAGGAAGAGAACAGCAAGTCTGTAGGTCAGTCAAGCAGCCTGGGAGCTGCTAAATTTGAATCCACCAATCAGAGAGGCTGTGCACTTTTTCCTGCCAAAACAGATGCACCTCTTTTTACACACACGCAGCACAGAGAGAGCCAAACACACAGGGTCTATGCCAGTCAACCAGTCTGAATATATTAAATTTTTATCCACCAATGAGATGCTGCCCTAAAAAAGGTCTTTGTGTATATCTTTCTTTCTCTCTCTCTCTCTCTCTCTCTCTCTCTCTCTCTCTCTCTCTCTCACACACACACACACACACACTCACACACACACACACACACTCACACACAGCAGCAGCAAGTGAACAGCATGTTTCTAGGTCAGTAAAACAGCTGTGAGCTTCTCAATTTGAATCCACCAATCAGAGAGGCTGTGTGCTTTTTCCCGCCAAAACTGGTGCACCAAGTGCAGGCTTTTACACATGCAGCACAGAGAGAGACAGGATTTTTGCAGTCTATTTCTCATAGTCAGGACTCCCCTCAAACAAACA
The DNA here is from genome assembly GCF_036321145.2 of Pelmatolapia mariae. NCBI lineage: Eukaryota > Metazoa > Chordata > Actinopteri > Cichliformes > Cichlidae > Pelmatolapia > Pelmatolapia mariae. The sequence goes on along the minus strand of NC_086244.1, from coordinate 17,221,132 downwards.
GCCATAAATTCCTAACCATAGGGGCTAAAACAGTCATTCTTAGACCGTTTTGCTCAGAAGACATGGGGGAATCTTGAAATGTTGACCATTTAAAATACAAATATGAAATATTAAAGATATATGACATAGATGATTGGTTGGCTTAGAAGCCATGAATGACCCAATATGCAAATTTGAATGTGCCAGGGTTCAGATATGATTGGTTGTCTTAGAAGCCATGAAGGCCCCAATATGCAAATTTGAATGTGCCAGGGCTCAGAAATGATTGGCTGGGAAGCCGTCCAGGTCCTGATAGATACGTTTGAATATTACAGTCCTTACAGACTCCCTGGGGACCTGGCAGAAATATATAGAAATACAATGATTACCCAGAAATACTGCATTTAGTAGAAATACTATGTTTTAGCACAAATACTATAAAATGGCAGAAATACTATAATTAAGCAGAAATATTATATTAAGTACAAATCCTATAAAATAGCAGAAATAGTATGATTTAGCAGAAATGCTGTATTTAGCACAAATACTGTAAATCAGCAGAAATGCTATGACTTAGCACAATAGTAATAAGTTAAATACAAAAATTGGAAAAGCAAAATGGACAGCTGAAAAAATCCTGAACATGCTAAGGGTCCCTCAAATGTAATTGTTAAATGAAGACAAATCAGCAAATAAAAAAGTATAACAGTCACACAATCACAAATATGAACACATATGGAAACACACAAGCACAGAGAGACACACAGGATCAAATTCAGTCAACCAGTCTAAATATATTGAATTTAAATCATACAATAAGATGCTCCCATAAAAAGTCTCTCTCTCTCTCTCTCTCTCTCTCTCTCTCTTTGTGTCACACACACACACACACACACACACACACACACACACACACACACACACACACACACACAGGGAGAGAAAATCAAGTTTCTAGGTCAGTCAAGCAGCCTGGGAGCTGCTAAATTTGAATCCACCAATCAGAGAGGCTGTGCACTTTTCCCGCCAAAACAGGTGCACCTCTTTTTACACACACGCAGCACAGAGACAGGATTTCTGCAGTCTATTTCTCATAGTCAGGATTCCCCTCAAACAAATGGCCATAATTTCCTAACCGTAGGGGCTAGAACAGTCATTCTTACACCGTTTTGTTCAGAAGACATGGGGGAATCTTGAAATGTTGACCATTTAAAATACAAATATGACATATTAAAGATATATGACATAGATGATTGGTTGGCTTAGAAGCCATGAATGACCCAATATGCAAATTTGAATGTGCCAGGGCTCAGATATGATTGGTTGTCTTAGAAGCCATGAAGGCCCCAATATGCAAATTTGAATGTGCCAGGGCTCAGATATGATTGGCTGGCTGGGAAGCTGTCCAGGTCCTGATAGGTAAGTTTGAATATTACAGTCCTTACAGAGGACTGACTCCCTGGGGACCTGGCAGAAATATATAGAAATACAATGATTACCCAGAAATACTGCATTTAGTAGAAATACTATGTTTTAGCACAAATACTATAAAATGGCAGAAATATTATAATTAAGCAGAAATATTATATTAAGTACAAATCCTATAAAATAGCAGAAATAGTATGATTTAGCAGAAATGCTGTATTTAGCACAAATACTATAAATCAGCAGAAATGCTATGACTTAGCACAATAGTAATAAGTTAAATAGAAAAATTGGAAAAGCAAAATGGACAGCTAAAAAAATCCTGAACATACTAAGGGTCCCTCAAATGTAATTGTTAAATGAAAAAAGAATCAGCAAAAAAAAGTATAACAGTCACACAATCACAAGTATGTACACATATGGAAACACACAAGCACAGAGAGACACACACACAGGATCAAATTCAGTCAACCAGTCTAAATATATTTAATTTAAATCATACAATAAGATGCTCCCATAAAAAGTCTCTCTCCCTCTCTCTCTCTCTGTGTCACACACACACACACACACACACATACACACACACACACACACACACACACACACACAGGGAGAGAAAATCAAGTTTCTAGGTCAGTCAAGCAGCCTGGGAGCTGCTAAATTTGAATCCACCAATCAGAGAGGCTGTGCACTTTTTCCCGCCAAAACAGGTGCACCTCTTTTTACACACACGCAGCACAGAGAGAGACAGGATTTCTGCAGTCTATTTCTCATAGTCAGGACTCCCCTCAAACAAATGGCTATAATTTTCTAACCGTAGGGGCTAGAACAGTCATTCTTACACCGTTTTGTTCAGAAGAAATGGGGGAATCTTCAAGTGTTGACAATTCATCATTAAAATATGAATTATTAAAGATATTTGACTTCTAATGCACCATAACTGAGTAGAGGCGAAGAGAAAACTGCCCTGACTTGCCCTCGAACAAAGCTTTGTAACTCTAAATCTATTTGGAGTATCGATATCATTCTTTCACCGTAAGAGACAGCAGGCTTTGGTGAACAATCATGGAAATTTTCAGGTCTCTGTGGAAATCCAACAAAAAGTTATGACGAGAGAAAAAAGTGGTTCATTTCCAGAGTTTGAAATCTGAAGAAATCTGAGCGAAGGACAAATTTCCTACCCTCAAACAAGTCTAACTCATTTCAGAACGGTAATAGGTAAGGAACAAATTCTTGAATTGTGAGCGTCAGGAGTGTCTGAAGATATACTGGGACAAGCCTCATGTTTTAACTTCGCTTCGTTAGGGAGATATGACGATTCGAATATGCCTCTCATGACAGAAATCAAGCAGTGATTTTGAACAAACTCTCCATTGACTTTGTATGGAGACTTTTCCGACCTTGTGTTGGTCTAAAGAGATTTGGCAAAATTCTATAAATCCCACAACAATGACAGTGACATTTTCTGAAAGCCAGCAAAAATACCTACGTTTTGATGTATAATTTGTGGAAGTTGAGTGAAAATTGAGCAAGTAGCAAGAAGTTGTTCGGACATGAAGAGAAGACTGCAAAACTTACAGTGGCTCACTGAAAGCCAAGTGCATAGCAACCATAACAACGCATGTATTTTGTGAAAAATCACAAAAATGAAACTCAAAAGTTAAAGAGGGATAAGATGAAAATGGTAACGGATATGAAAAAGCTGAATCATACAAGAATAGCAGAAGAATTTGTGAACATTTTAAAGTTTGAATGGTTGTTCTAGGTGAAAGTATGAGGAAGTAGTTAAGTTTCAAAAACAAGCAAGTTTTAGCAGAATTGCGGAAGTTTCCCATTCATTTCAATGGGACAAATTAAAGGAAAAAAGCGTAATATTTTAAAAAGTATAATAGCAAAAAATACCAAAAGTCATAGCACACATTAGCAGAAATAGCAGAATAGTTTAAAATTTGAACGGTGAAAATCGGCTGAAAATTGTGGAAGTAGAAAAGTGCCGAAAAAAGTGCAAAAGTGGCAACTAGAATAATAATAAAGTAGAATAATAAAGAATAAAGAGAAACAGGAACTCAATAGTGTGGATGCCTCCAGCATCCACACAATAATAATAATAAAGAATAAAGAGAAACAGGATCTCAATAGTGTGGATGCCTCCAGCATCCACACAATAATAACTAGAAAAAATTGCATTTCCTGCGAAAATGCTGTGTGGATGCCTTAACGCTGAAGCTGTCTGCTGAAAAGCTGAAAAAGCTGAAAAGTTGTAAAAAGTTGTATGTTGGTGAAAAAAAAATGTCACCGTGAGCAGGATTCGAACCTGGCCCTGTCAGACTCAAAGCAGCTACTCATCTCACTGACCCAAACTCATTTACACAAAGAAGAGGTGGACAGACGGACAATTCTGCTGAAATGAGCAGAAGCTGCTGAGAATTGTGCTGATAAGAGGTGAAAAGGCTGAAAATTTTGCAGAAAAGAGATGAATCAGCAGAATTTCTGCAGAAAAGAGGCAAAGAAGCAGAAACTTGCGCTGAAAAGAGATGAATCAGCAGAGTTTCTGCTGAAAATAGTTTTTTTTTTTCTGAAAACAGCCAAAAAAGCTGGAACTTGTGCTGAAAAGGGTTGAAAAAAATGAAAATTTTGCTGAAAAGGGGTGAAGAAGCTAAAGTATACCAAATCAAAGTATTTGTGCCAAAACATAGTATTTCTGCCATATTGTGGTACTACTACATTACAACATGAATACGGATTAAAGATGAAAGAAACTGTCAAAAAAATTCCTCCACTACAAACCAGTCTGATACCACTTCTTTGCAGTGTTCATATTTACTAAGGCACTACCCAAAAGGCGCCACAAGAGGGCACTCCAACACAAGAGATGACCTATGTACACTGATGCACTTAGTAACAGTCAGCCTCCTACTTAGCCACTACGTAATACAACGATATTACAGTGTACAAATTCACATAAATTTGCAGGGGGAACAAACAAAGCAGGAACAAGCCCAAAACAATAAAATAACTGGGCTGCCATAGCTATCACTAACTAGCACATATGCTAAAGGTAACTAAAACCAGTACACACAAGGAGCAGGGTAAACATCTTAAGCATGGAACATTAACTCACGTTTATGTGATACACTCCATCCCCAACAAATACAGGATGGGCTATTTGCTCCCCTTCCCAGCAGCTCTCTCCTCAATCGTTAGCCCAGGAACGAAGGAAGACCATCTATGAATCCCATGAATTCCCTCACTGCTCAGAGGCTGCTGGGTAATGTAGCTCACAATAACACAGGTTTTTCTACAAGCACAAATACTATAACATAGCAGAAATACTGTGATTTTGTTGAAATACTATGCTTTAGGACAAATACTATGATTTGGCAGTAATACTATGTTTTAGGACATATACTATGATTTGGCTCAAATACTATGATATAGCAGCAATACTATGTTTTGGTACAAATGCTGCGCTTAGGCACAAATATTATGATTTGGCAGACACTATGATTTAGCAGACATAATATGATTTGGCAGAAATACTAAACTTTGGCACAAATACTATAATTGAGTACTTTAAGATGAGAGAAATACTATGATTTAGCAGAAATACAATGTTTTTGCAGAAACACTGTAATTTCACTCAAATACTATGAAATAGTATTTCTGCCAAATGATAGTATTACTGCTATGTTTCAGTACAAATACTATGACTTAGAAGTGATACTATAACAAAAGGGATTCCTCAAAATACTATGAAATTGCAGTAATTCTATGATTTTGAAGGAATATTATGATTTGGCACAAGTACTATGATTTAGTACAAATACTCTTATTGGCAGAAATACTATGCCTTTGTAGTAATACTATAACATAACAGATGTACTGTGATTTTGCAGACATAGTATGTTTTTTTTCACAAATACTACAATTTTGCTCAAATACTATGAAATTGCAGTAATACTATGATTTTGAATGATTTCTATGATTTGGTAGAAATACTATGCCTTAGTAGTAATACTATAATGTAACAGAAATTTTAATTGGGCACAAATAACATGATTTGGCACAAATACCACAATTTGGCAAAAAAATACCATGATTTGGCACAAATATGATGATATGGCAGAAATACTATGACTTAGTACAAATACTATGATTTGGCACAAATGGTATGATTTAGCAGAGATACTATGTTTTAATATAAATAATATCTTTTGACAGAAATTTCTGCTAAAAGGTACTCTTTCTGCTTTTTAGCAGAAGTACTGTAATTTTGCATAAATACTATGATTTGGGATAAATACTATGATTTGGCAGATATACTATATTCAGCACATATACTGTAACATAACAGACATTCCTCCACTTAGTAGTAACCTCATAACATGAAATAAATATTATTGGTTTGGCCCCAAAACCATGATTTTTCACAAATACCATGATTTTTCAAAAATACTATGATTTAGCAGAAATACTGTGATTGAGCAGAAGTACTAAGATGTAGTAGAAGTACTTTGATTTAGCACAAATACTATTATGGAGGAGTAATACTTTAACATGGGAGAAATATTGATACACACACACACATACACAGAGCCTACAGGGAACAGTGGCTGTTAAGACTCTGGGCTTGGTATATCTAGGTCAGCTAAAATGGCTGCACCTGCTGTAATCAGCACTTACACACACAGACAAAGAGAGAGCTATGGGTTTTCTTCAGTGTATTTCTCACATTCAGGATTCCCCTGAATGTGCAGTACGCAGTATTATTGATTTGGCAATAATACTGCGTTTTAGCACAACTACTGAGATTTGATTGAAATACTATGATTTGCAAAAAATACTATGATTTGGCACAAGTACCATGATTTAGTACAAATACTACGAATTGGCAGAAATACTGTGACTTACTAGTAATACTTTAACATAACAGATATACTGTGATTTAGCAGACATAGTATGTTTTTGCACATATACTAAGATTTTGCTCAAATACTATGAAATTGTAGTAATACTATGATTTTGAAGGAATACCATGATTAGGTAGAAATACTATGCCTTAGTAGTAATACTATGACATAACAGATATACTGTGATTCAACAGACAATATGTTTTTGCAAAAATACTACAATTTGGCAAGAAATACTATGTTTGGGCACAAATACTATGATTTGCTATAAATACTATGATTTGGCACATATACTATAATCAGCAGATATACTATAACATAACAAAAATTCTACGACTTAGTAGTAATACTATAACATAACAGAAATTTCAATTGGGCACAAATATCATGATCTGGCACAAATACCATGATTTGGCACAAATACAATGATATGGCAGAAATACTAAGATTGGGTACAAATACTGTGATTTGGCACAAGTACTATGACTTAGTACAAATACTATGATTTGGCACAAATACTATGATTTAGCAGAAATAATATCTTTTGACAGAAATTTCTGCTAATAGGTACTATTTCTGCTTTTTAGCAGAAATACTGCAATTTTGCATAAACACTATGATTTGGCAGATATACTATATTCAGCACATATACTATAACATAACAGAAATACCTCCACCTACTAGTAATACTATACCATATCAGAAATGTCATGATTTGACCCCAAAACCATGATTTGGCACAAATACCATGATTTGGCAAAAATACTATGATTACCCAGAATTACTATGATTGAGCAGAAGTACTAAGATGTAGTAGAAGTACTTTGATTTAGTAGAAATACTATTATGGAGGAGTAATACTTTAACATGGGAGAAATATTGATACACACATACACAGCGCCTAAAGGGAGCACTGGCTGTTAAGAGTCCGAGCTTGGTATATCTAGGTCAGTTAAATTGGCTGCACCTGCTGTAATCAGCCCTTACACACACAGACACAGAGAGAAGCATGAGTCTTCTTCAGTGTATTTCTCACATTCAGGACTCCCCTTGAACAAATGGCCATAATTTCCTAACCGTAGGGGCTAGAACGCTCATTCTGACACCGTTTTGTTCAGAAGAGATTGGGGAATCTGCAGGTCTTCATAATTCAGTGATAAAATATAAATTATTGAAGATATATGACTTGTAATACACTGTAACTGAGTAGAGGCAAAGCAAAACTGCCTTGACTTGCCCTCAAACAACGTTTTGTAACTCTAAATCTATATGGAGCATCAAAATGATTCTTTCACCATAAGGAACAGCAGGCTTTGGTGAACAGTCATGGAAATTTTCAGGTCTCTGTGGAAATCCATCAAAAAGATATGACGAGAGAAAAAAGTGCCACATTTCCAAAGTTGGAAATCTGAACAGATCTGAGCGAATGACGAATTTCCTACCTTCAAACAAATGTAATTCATGGCCAAACGGTAATAGGTGAGCAAAAAATTCTTGAATTGTGAGCATCAGGAGTGTCTGAAGATATATTGGCACAAGCGTCAAGTCTCAACTTTGTTTCATTAAGGAGATATGACGATTTGAAAATGCCTGTCATTAGAGAAATCCAGCGCTGATTTGAAACAAACTCTCCATTGACTCTCTAAGGAGACTTTACAGACTTTGTGTTGCTCTGAGGAGATTTGCCAAAATTCTGTAACTCCCACAACAATGATAGTGACAATTTCTGAAAGCCAGCAAAAATACCTACGTTTTGATGTATAATTTGTGGGGGTTGAGTGGAAATTGAGCGAGTTGCAAGAAGTTGTTCAGACATGAAGAGAAAATTCAGAAATTTCCACTGTCCACTCTGAGTTAATTGCATAGCAACCATAACAACGCATGTATTTTCTGAAAAATCACAATTTTGCAACTGAAAACTTAAAGAGGTATAAAATTAAAATGGTAGAAGATCTGAAAAAGCTGAATCATACAGGAATAGCCCAATAATCTGAGAACATTTTAAAGTTTGAATGGAGTTTCTGGGTGAAAGTATGAGGAAGTAGTTAAGTTTCAAAAACAAGCAAGTTTTAGCAGAATTTCTTAAGATTTCCATTCATTTCAATGGGACAAATTAAAGGAAAAAAGTGTAATATTTTAAAAAGTATAATAGTAATAAACACCAAAAGTCATAGCCGGCATTAGCAGAAATAGCAGAACAGTTTAGAGTTTGAACTGAGAAAATCGGCTGAAAACTGAGGGAGTAGTTAAGTGCCAAAAAGTGTACGGAAGCAACTAGTAAATAGTGGAATAAAGAATAAAGAGAAACAGGAACTCAATAGTGTGGAAGCCCTTTAGGGCATCCACACAATAATAACTAGAAAAAATTTGCATTTCCTGCGAAAATGCTGTGTGGATGCCGGAACGCTGAAGCTGTCGTCTGAAAATGACTGAAAAAGTTGAAAAGCTGCAAAGATTGTATGGCAATAAAGAAACTGAAAAATTATGCTGAAAACAAGTGAAGAAGCAGAATCTTTTGCTGAAAAGAGGTGAAAAGGCGAAATTCTGCTTTAAAGGGGTACAGAAGTTCAAATTTGTACTGAAAAGAGGTGAAAAGGTTCCTTCTGAAATGAGCAGAAGATACTGAGATTTGTATTGATAAGAGGTGAAAGGCTGAAAATTCTGCTTAAAATAGGTGAATCAGCAGAATTTCTACTGAAAAGAGGTAAAGAAGTAGAATGTTGCACTGAAACAGGTGAATCAGCAGAATGTCTGCTAAAAAAGAGATTTCTGTTGAAAACACCTGAAAAAGCTGGGATTTGTGCTGAAAAGGGGTGAAAAAACTCACAATTCTGCGGAAACGGGGTGAAGAAGAGGTGTTGGGCTGTTGAGAAGAGTTAAATAAGTTGAACTGATATGTTTGGGTACAAATACGATGATTTGGCAATAATACTGGGTTTTAGCAAAACTACTGTGATTTGGGTGAAATACTATGATTTAGAAGAAATATTATGACTTTGTACAAATACAGTGTTTTGGCACAAATACTATGATTCTATGATTTGGTTCGAATGCTATGATTTGAAACAAATACTATGATTCGGCAGAAATACTATTATTTAGTAGAAATACTATGATTTACCAGTAGTACAATGTTTCTGCAAAAATACTATGATTTGGTAGAAATACTATGCCTTAGTAGTAATACTATAACATAGCAGATATAATGTGATTTTGCAGACATGGTATGTTTTTGCACGAATACTATGATTTCGCTCAAATACTATGAAATTGCAGTAATACTATGATTTTGAAGGAATACTATGATTTGGTAGAAATACTATGCCTTAGTAGTAATACTATAACATAACAGATATACTGTGATTTTGCAGACATGGTATGTTTTAACACAAATACTACGATTTCGTTCAAATACTATGAAATTGCAGTAATACTATGTTTTTGAAGGACTAGTATGATGTGGTAGACATACTATGCCTTAATAGTAATACTATAACATAACAGAAATTTTAATTTGGCACAAATACCATAACTTGGCACAAATACCATGATTTGGCAGAAATACTTTGATTGAGGAGGAGTACTAAGATGTAGTAGAAGTACTTTGATTTAACAGAAATACTATTATGGAGGAGTAATACTTTCTGCAGAAAAGACAGAGAGAAGCAATCACAGTAGCTGCTCATCTCACTGAGCCAAAGCAGTTCTTGTTCCAACAAGAGATATGATGAGAGAAAAAATATGCAGGGGGGCCGAAGAAGCTGAATTGTTGTGAAAAGAGGGGAAGAAGCAGAACTGTATGCTCGAAACAGGTGAAAATGATGAAATAGTGTTGAAAAGAGGTGGAAAAGCTGAAATTCTTCTGAAAGAGCAGAACAGGCCGAAAATTTTCAGATACTCATTGAGCCAAACTGGAAAAGAGGTGAATCAGCAGAATTTCTGCAGAAAAGAGGCAAAGAAGCAGAAACTTGCGCTGAAAAGAGATGAATCAGCAGAGTTTCTGCTGAAAAGAGTTTTTTTTTTTTCTGAAAACAGCCAAAAAAGCTGGAATTTGTGATGAAAAGGGGTGAAAAAAACATGAAAATTTTGCTGAAAAGGGGTGAAGAAGCTAAAGTATACCAAATCAAAGTATTTGTGCCAAAACATAGTGTTTCTGCCATATTGTGGTACTACTACATTACAACATGAATACGGATTAAAGATGAAAGAAACTGGCAACAAATTCCTCCACTAAAAAACCAGTCTGATACCACTTCTTTGCAGTGTTCACGTTTACTAAGGCACTACCCAAAAGACGCCACAAGAGGGCACTCCAACACAAGAGATGACCTATGTACACTGATGCACTTAGTAACAGTCAGCCTCCGTGGATTGGCAGAAATACTGTGATTTAGTAGTAATACTATAACATAACAGATATACTTTGATGTTGCAGACATAGTATGTTTTTGCACTACTCATTTGTAGTGAAAAAAATTAGCAATATAAATTACAGGTCTGTGATAGTGTATACACTTGTAGTGAAAAAAAACAATGTTGACCAAGGTGGAATTGAACCCACGACCTTTGAGCTGCAGAGCCGTGTCATTACTGACTGCGCCACCTGGGAAGGGGGCGGGCGGCTGAAAAACAAAGACATCAGCAATCAGAAATAGATCGTGGTGAGAGGCGAAAAACGCCGTTTTATGGAGTTACAAAACGTCGTGTAACTCAAAAACTAGGAGGGCTAGCAGCATAATTCTTATACTGGGTGAATCAGCTGACTTTGGTGTATTTTGCCTGCGATTTTCATAGCTCTTTGTACCTCCGTCGCGGAGATATGATGAGAGAGATGCAGTGTTCACGTTTACTAAGGCACTACCCAAAAGGCGCCACAAGAGGGCACTCCAACACAAGAGATGACCTATGTACACTGATGAGTAACAGTAACAGTCAGCCTCCTACTTAGCCACTACGTAATACAGCGATATTACAGTGTACAAATTCACATAAATTTGCAGGGGGAACAAACAAATGTTTTGGTACAAATGCTGCGCTTAGGCACAAATATTATGATTTGGCAGACATTATGATTTAGCAGAGATAATATGATTTGGCAGAAATACTAAACTTTGGCACAAATACTATAATTGAGTGCAAGTACTTTAATATACAGAAATACTATGATTTAGCAGAAATACAATGTTTTTGCAGAAACAGGGTAATTTCTCTCAAATATTATGAAATAGCAGTAATACTATGATTTGGCAGAAATACTATGTTTCAGTACAAATACTATGACAAAGCTAAAATACTATGACTTAGAAGTAATACTATAACAAAAGGGATTCCTCAAAATACTAAGAAATTGCAGTAATTCTATGATTTGACAGAAATACTGTACTTCGTACAAATACAATGCTTTGGTACAAATACTATATTTTGATTTGAATACTATGATTTGCAACAAATACTATGATTTGGCACGAGTAGTATGATTTAGTACAAATATTACGAATTGGCACAAATACTATGCCTTAGTAGTAATACTATAACATAGCAGATATAATGTGATTTTGCAGACATAGTATGTTTTGGCACGAATACCACTATTTTGCTCAAATACTATGAAATTTCAGTAATACTATGATTTTGAAGGAATACTATGATTTGGTAGAAATAGTATGCCTTAGTACTAATACTATAACATAGCAGTTATAATGTGATTTTGCAGAGATAGTATATTTTTGCACGAATACTACGATTTCGCTAGAATACTATGAAACTGCAGTAATACTATGATTTTGAAGGAATACTACGATTTGGTAGAAATAGTATGCCTTAGTAGTAATACTATAAGATAGCAGTTATAATGTGATTTTGCAGACATAGTATGTTTTTGCAGAAATACTCCAATTTGGCAGAATTACTATGTTTGGGCACAAATACTATGATTTGCTATAAATGCTATGATTTGGCACATATAGTATAATCAGCAGATATACTATAACATAACAGAAATTCTACAACTTAGTAGTAATACTATAACATAACAGAAATTTTAATTGGACACAAATAACATGATTTAGCACAAATACCATGATTTGGCAAAAAAATACCATGATTTGGCACAAATACAATGATATTGCAGAAATACTATGATTGGGTACAAATACTATGATTTGGCACAAGTACTATGAATAAGTAGAAATACTATGATTTGGCAGAAATACTATGATTTAGCAGAAATACTATGTTTTAACATAAATAATATCTTTTGACAGAAATTTCTGCTAAAAGGTACTATTTCTGCTTTTTAGCATAAATACTGTAATTTTGCATAAATACTATGATTTGGGATAAATACTATGATTTGGCAGATATACTATATTCAGCACATATACTATAACATAACAGACATTCCTCCACTTAATCTCATCACATGAAATAAATATTATGATTTGGCCCCAAAACCATGATTTGGCACAAATACCATGATTTTTCAAAAATACTATGATTTAGCAGAAATACTATGATTGAGCAGAAGTACTAAGATGTAGTAGAAGTACTTTGATTCAGCAGAAATACTATTATGGATGATTAATACTTTAACATGGGAGAAATATTGATACACACACACATACACAGAGTCTAAAGGGAACAGTGGCTGTTAAGAGTCTGGGCTTGGTATATCTAGGTCAGCTAAATTGGCTGCACCTGCTGTAATCAGCCCTTACACACACAGACACAGAGAGAAGTATGAGTTTTCTTCAGTGTATTTCTCACATTCAGGATTCCCCTCGAACAAATGGCCATAATTTCCTAACCGTAGGGGCTAGAACGCTCATTCTGACACCGTTTTGTTCAGAAGAGATGGGGGAATCTGCAGGTCTTCATAATTCAGAGATAAAATACAAATTATTGAAGATATATGACGTGTAATACACTGTAACTGAGTAGAGGCAAAGCAAAACTGCCTTGACTTGCCCTCAAACAACGTTTTGTAACTCTAAATCTATATGGAGCATCAAAATCATTCTTTCACCGTAAGAAACAGCAGGCTTTGGTGAACAGTCATGGAAATTTTCAGGTCTCTGTGGAAATCCATCAAAAAGATATGACGAGAGAAAAAAGTGCCTCATTTCCAGAATTTGAAATCAGAAGAAATCTGAGCGAGGGAAAAATTTCCTACCCTCAAATAAGTGTAATTCATGGCCAAACGGTAATAGGTGAGAAAAAACTTCTTGAATTGTGAGCATCCGGAGTGTCTGAAGATATATTTGCACAAGCCTCATGTCTCCACTTTGTTTCGTTAAGGAGATATGACAATTTGAAAATGCCTCTCATTAGAGAAATCCAGCGGTGATTTTGAACAAACTCTCCATTGACTTTCTGTGGAGACTGTTCAGACTTTGTGTTGCTCTGAGGAGATTTGCAAAACATCTGTAGGTCCCACAACAATGATAGTGACATTTTCTGAAAGCCAGCAAAAATACCTACGTTTTGATGTATAATTTGTGGGGGTTGAGTGGAAATTGAGCGAGTAGCAAGAAGTTGTTCAGACATGAAGAGAAAATTCAGAAAGGACAAGTGCACACTCTGAGTTAATTGCATAGCAACCATAACAACGCATGTATTTTCTGAAAAATCACAATTTTGCAACTGAAAACTTAAAGAGGTATAAAATTAAAATGGTAGAAGATCTGAAAAAGCTGAATCATACAGGAATAGCCCAATAATCTGAGAACATTTTAAAGTTTGAATGGAGTTTCTGGGTGAAAGTATGAGGAAGTAGTTAAGTTTCAAAAACAAGCAAGTTTTAGCAGAATTTCTGAAGATTTCCATTCATTTCAATGGGACAAATTAAAGGAAAAAAGTGTAATATTTTAAAAAGTATAAAAGTAATAAACACCAAAAATCATTGCCGGAAAGAGCAGAAAGAGCAGAACAGTATAGAGTTTGAACTGAGAAAATCGGCTGAAAACTGAGGAAGTAGTTAAGTGCCAAAAAGTGTACGGAAGCAACTAGAAGAATAATAATAAAGAATAAAGAGAAACAGGAACTCAATAGTGTGGAAGCCCTTTTAGGGCATCCACACAACTAGAAAAATTTGCATTTCCTGCGAAAATGCAGTGTGGATGCTTTACAGCTGAAGCTGTCTGCTGAAACTAGCTGAAAAAGCTGAAAAGTTGCAGAAATTGTAAAAACTTTGCAGAAGCAAAGGAACTTTGCTAAAATGTAGTAACTTAGCAGAACTGTAATATCTTAGAGGAAACATAATACTTGGCAGAAATACAATAGCATAGCAGAACTTAGCAGAAATATTGTAACTTACCAGAAACACGATAACTTCTCAAAAATACAAGAAATTAGGAGAAATAGTATAAGATAACAGAAAGAATATATTTAGCCAAACATTCTTAAACATTACAGAAATACTATGATTTAGAAAAACAGTACAACATAGCAGAAATGCAGTGATTTACCAGAGACACTGTAATATACTATGAATATTGAAATTTTGAATAAATACTATGTTTTAGCAAAAATACTCCAGTTTAGCACAAATATTGTAACATAGCAGAAATACTATTCTATAGCAGAAATGCTATATTTAGAAAGAAAAATATAATATAGTAGAAATACTATGATTTAGCAGAAATCCTACAATATAGCTTAATAACAATGATTTAGAACAGATACTATGATTGAGCAGAATAGTAATAACTTAAGTGAAAATATTGGAAAGGTAAAATGACAAGCTGAATAAAAAGGAACAAGGTTAAATTTGCTCAAAACTAATTTTTGTTCACCTGTGAAAAAAATAAAATAAAAATACATTTAGAAAAAAAAACAAATAAGAACAGCCAACAGATATACACAAAATCAAATATAGATACATAAATCACCAAATACACAGAAAATCAAATATGGGTACACAAATGTACAGAGAGAGACACACACACAGGGTCTATGCCAGTCAACCAGTCTGAATATATTATATTTTTATCCAACAATGAGATGCTGCCCTAAAAAGGGTCTTTGTGTGTGTGTGTGTCTTTCTTTCTCTCTGTCTCACTCACTCACTCACTCACTCACACACACACACACACACACACACACACACACACACACACACACACACACACACACACACACACACACACAGCAGCAGCAGCAGCAGCATCAGCAAGTGAACAGGGGCTGTTAACAGCATGTTTCTAGGTCAGTCAAACAGCTGTGAGCTTCTTAATTTGAATCCACCAATCAGAGAGGCTGTGTATTTTTCCCACCAAAACTGGTGCACTAAGTGCAGGCTCTTACAGCACAGAGAGAGACAGGATTTTTGCAGTCTATTTCTCATAGTGAGGACTCCCCTCAAACAAACAGCCATAAATTCCTAACCGTAGGGGCTAAAATGGTCGTTCTTAGACCGTTTTGTTCAGAAGACATGGGAGAATCTTGAAATGTTGACCATTTAAAATAAAAATATGAAATATCATAGATATATGACATAGATAATTGGTTAACTAAGAAGCCACGAGGGCCCCAATATGCAAATTTGAATGTGCAAGCCCTCAGACATGATTGGTTGTCTTAGAAGCCATATAAAAAGCAGTAAAACTGTACTATGATTTGGTAGAAAAACTATAATTAATCAAAAATACTATATTTGGGAGAAATTGTATTTTTTAGCAGAAACATTACATGTAGCAAAAATCTTATGAAATAGCAGAAATAGTATGATTTAGCAGAAATGCTGTATTTAGCACAAATACTGAAAAGCAGCAGAAATGCTATGACTTAGCACAATAGTAATAACTTAAATAGAAAAATTGGAAAAGCAAAATGGACAGCTGAAAAAATCCTGAACATGCTAAGGGTCCCTCAAATGTAATTGTTAAATGAAAAAAAAATCAGTAAAAAAAAGTATAACAGTCACACAATCACAAAGATGGACACATATAGAAACACACAAGCACAGAGAGACACACACAGGACCAAATTCAGTCAACCAGTCTAAATATATTGAATTTAAATCATACAGTAAGATGCTCCCATAAAAAGGCTCTCTCTCTCTCTCTCACACACACACACACACACACACACACACACACACACACACACAGGGAGAGACAAGCAAGACTCTAGGTCAGTCAAGCAACCTGGGAGCTGCTTAATTTGAATTCACCAATCAGAGAGGCTGTGTGCTTTTTCCCGCCAAAACTGGTGCACCAAGTGCAGGCTTTTACATACACAGACACAGAGAGACAGGATTTCTGCAGTGTATTTGTCATAGTGAGCATTCCCCTCAAACAAATGGCCATAATTTCCTAACCGTAGGGGCTAGAACGGTCATTCTTACACCGTTTTGTTCAGAAGAGATGGGGGAATCTTAAAGTGTTCACGATTTATCATTAAAATATGAATTATTAAAGATATTTGACTTGTAATGCACCATAACTGAGTAGAGGCGAAGCAAAAACTGCCTTGACCTGCCCTCAAACAACGCTTTCTAACTCTAAATCTATTTGGAGTATCGATATAATTCTTTCACCGTAAGAGACAGCAGGCTTTGATGAACAGTCATGGAAATTTTCAGGTCTCTGTGGAAATCCAAAAAAAAGATATGACGAGAGAAAAAAGTGGTTCATTTCCAGAGTTTGAAATCTGAAGAAATCTGAGCGAGGGACAAATTTCCTACCCTCAAACAAACCCAATTCATGGCCAAATGGTAATATTTGAGAAAAAAATTCTTGAATTGTGAGCGTCAGGAGTGTCTAAAGATATACTGGGACAAGCCTCATGTTTTAACTTCGCTTCGTTAGGGAGATATGACGATTCGAATATGCCTCTCATGACAGAAATCAAGCTGTGATTTTGAACAAACTCTCCATTGACTTTGTATGGAGACTTTTCCGACCTTGTGTTGGTCTGAGGAGATTTGGCAAAATTCTATAAATCCCACAACAATGACAGTGACATTTTCTGAAAGCCAGCAAAAATACCTACGTTTTGATGTATAACTTGTGGAAGTTGAGTGAAAATTGAGGAAATAGCAAGAAGTTGTTCGGACATGAAGAGAAGACTGCAAAACCTTCAGTGGCACACTGGAAGCCAAGAGCATAGCAACCATAACAACGCATGTATTTTGTGAAAAATCACAATTTTGCAACTGAAAACTTAAAAAGGGATAAGATGAAGATGGTAACAGATATGAAAAAGCTGAATCATCCATGAATAGCCCAATAATCTGTGAACATTTTAAAGTTTGAATGGTTGTTCTAGGTGAAAGTATGAGGAAGTAGTTAAGTTTCAAAAACAGGCAAGTTTTAGCAGAATTTTGGAAGTTTTCCATTCATTTCAATGGGACAAAAAAAAGCATAAAAAGCTTAATATTTTAAAAAGTATAATAGCAAAAAATACCAAAAGTCATAGCCGGAATTAGCAGAAATAGCAGAATAGTTTAAAATTTGAACGGCAAAAATCGGCTGAAAATTGTGGAAGTAGATAAGGTCCAAAAAACGTACGGAAGCAACTATAAGAATAAAGTATAAAGTATAAAGAACTAGAAAATTTGCATTTCCTGCGAAAATGCTGTGTGGATGCCTTAACGCTGAAGCTGTCTGCTGAAAAGCTGAAAAAGATGAAAAGTTGCAAAAAGTTTATAATGGTGTGAAAACAAATGCCTCCCTGAGGAGGATTCGAACCTGACCCTCCTGGGCTCAAGGTAGAGACTCATCTCACTGTGCCAAACTCACTCTCACAAGGAAAGAGATGGAAAGACTGACAATTATGGTGGAATGAGCAGAAGCGGCTGAGAATTGTGCTGATAAGAGGTGAAAAGGCTGAAAATTTTGCAGAAAAGAGGTGAATCAGCAGAATTTCTGCATAAAAGAAGCAAAGAAGCAGAAACTTGCGCTGAAAAGAGATGAATCAGCAGAGTTTCTGCTGAAAAGAGTTTTTTTTTTCTGAAAACAGCCAAAAAAGCTGGAATTTGTGCTGAAAAGGGGTGAAGAAGCTAAAGTATACCAAATCAAAGTATTTGTGCCAAAACATAGTGTTTCTACCATATTGTGGTACTACTACATTACAACATGAATACGGATTAAAGATGAAAGAAACTGGCAACAAATTCCTCCACTACAAACCAGTCTGATACCACTTCTTTGCAGTGTTCACATTTTCACATTTAGTAAGGCACTACCCAAAAGGCGCCACAAGAGGGCACTCCAACACAAGAGATGACCTATGTACACTGATGCACTTAGCCTCCTACTTTGCCACTACGTAATACAGCGGAAATACAGTAGCAGAAATACAATGTTTTTGTAGAAACACTGTAATTTCACTCAAATACTGTGAAATAGCAGTAATACTATGATTTGGCAGAAATACAATGTTTCAGTACAAATACTATGACAAAGCAGAAATACTATGACTTAGAAGTAATACTATAACAAAAGGGATTCCTCAAAATACTATGAAATTGCAGTAATTCTATGATTTGGCAGAAATACTGTACTCCGTACAAATACAATGCTTTGGTAAAAATACTATATTTTGATTTGAACTCTATGATTTGAAAAAGATGAAAGCATTGAAAAAGGTGAAAAGGCTGAAATGAGCAGAAAAGAGATGAATCAGCAGAATTTCTGCAGAAAAGAGGCAAAGAAGCAGAACGTTGCGCTGAAAAGAGGTGAATGAGCAGAATTTCTGCTGAAAAGAGGCAAAGAAGCAGAACGTTGCGCTGAAAAGAGGTGAATGAGCAGAATTTCTGCTGAAAAGAGGCAGAATTTGTGCTGAAAAGAGGCAGAAGGTTCTGTATGTAGAAAAAGAAACACGATGAACCATGTGTGAAATAAATAAAGAAATGAAATGAAAGAACAACCTGATTCTGCTCAAATTCACCAATCAGAGCTACTGCCTCTGTCTGCTTCATTAGGCTGGGTACTTGTATGTATTTCGGTCCATATTAGAAAAGCTGCTAAAATGATAAAACTTTGCAGAATTGTAATAAATGATCAATATAAATGACAGGTCTGTGATAGTGTTTAAATTTGTAATGAAAAAAAAATGTTGGAGCAAGGTGGGATTGAACCCAGGACCTTTGAGGTGCAGAGCCGTGTCATTACTGATTGCGCCACCTGGGAAGGGGGCGGGCGGCTGAAAGACAGACACTTGGGCAGTCAGAAAATAGATCGCGGTGAGCGGCGAAAAGCGCCGTTTTTTGGAGTTACAAAACGTCGTGTAACTCAAAAACTAGGAGGGCTAGCAGCATAATTCTTGTACTGGGTGAATCAGCGGACTTTGGTGTATTTTGACTGCGATTTCCATAGCTCTTTGTACCTCCGTTGCGGAGATATGACGAGAGAAGAAACGGCTTCATTTTCAGAGTGTGAAAACTGAGAGGAGGACAGATTTCCACCCCTCAAACAAACATAATTTATGGCTCAACGGTAAGACGAATGTAAAAACTGCTTCCACTGTGAGTGTCAGGAGTGTCTGAAGATATATTGGCACAAGCCTCATGTCCTAACTTTGTTTTGTTAAAGAGATATAACGATTTGAAAATGCCTCTCATTAGAGAATTTCAGCTCTGAATTTCAAAACCTCCCCATAGACTTTGAATGGGGATTTGTCCATCCTTGTGTCACTTTGAGGCAAATTGCGAAAAAACGGTAAATCTCACAATAAAGATAGTGACATTGTCTGAAAGCCAGCAAAAATACCTACGTTTTGATGTATAATTTGTGGGGGTTAAGTGGAAATTGAGTGAGTAGCAAGAAGTTGTTCGGACATGAAGAGAAACTTCAGAACAGACCAGCACACACTCTGAGTTAATTGCATAGCAACCATAGCAACGCATGTATTTTCTGAAAAATCACAATTTTGGAACTGAAAACTTAAAGAGAGATAAAATTAAAACGGTAGAAGATCTGAAAAAGCTGAATCACACAGGAATAGCCCAATAATCTGAGAACATTTTAAAGTTTGAATGGAGTTTCTAGGTGAAAGTATGAGGAAGAAGTTAAGTTTCAAAACCAAGCAAGTTTTAGCAGAATTGTGGAAGTTTTCCATTCATTTCAATGGGACAAATTAAAGGAAAAAAGTGTAATATTTTAGAAAGTATAATAGTAATAAACACCAAAAGTCATAGCCGGAATTAGCAGAAAGAGCAGAACAGTTTAGAGTTTGAACTGAGAAAATCGGCTGAAAACTGAGGGAGTAGTTAAGTGCCGAAAAACGTACGGAAGCAACTAGATTATGGTGGAATAAAGAATAAAGAGAAACAGGAACTCAATAGTGTGGATGCTTCCAGCATCCACACAATAAAGAGAAACAGGAAAACAATAGTGTGGATGCCTAAAGCATCCACACAATAAAGAATAAAGAGAAACAGGAAAACAATAGTGTGGATGCCTTAAAGCATCCACACAATTAAAGAATAAAGAGAAACAGGAACTCAATAGTGTGGATGCCCTCTGAGGGCATCCACACAATAAAGAGAAACAGGAACTCAATAGTGTGGAAGCCCTTTGAGGGCATCCACACAACTAGAAAAATTTGCATTTCCTGCGAAAATGCTGTGTGGATGCCTTAACGCTGAAGCTGTCTGCTGAAAAGCTGAAAAAGATGAAAAGTTGCAAAAAGTTGTATGGTGGTGAAAAAAAAAAATGTCACCCTAAGAAGGATTTGAACCTGGCCCTCCTGGTCTCAAGGTAACAATTCCCCTCACTGAGCTAAACTCATTCACACGAAGAAGAGGTGGAGAGACCGACAATTCTCCTGAGATGAGCAGAAGCTGCTGAGAATTGTGCTGATAAGAGGTGAAAAGCCTGGAAATTTTTCAGAAAAGTGGTGAATCAGCAGAATTTCGTCTGAAAAGAGGGAAAGAAGCAAAAACTTGTGCTGAAAAGAGATGAATCAGCAGAATTTCAGCTCAAAAGAGTTTTTTTTTCTGAAACCAGCTGATATTTGTGCTGATAAGAGGTGAAAAGTCTGAAAATTTTGCAGAAGAGGTGAATACGCAGTATTTGGCCTTAAAAGAGGTGAAAATTCTGCTGAAAAGAGTTCAATCAGCAGAATTTGTGCTAAAAAGAGCTCTGCAGAACTCTTCTCAGAATTCTGCTGAAAAGAGATTTTTGCTGAAAACAGCTGAAAAAGCTGGGATTTGTGCTGAAAAAACGTGAAAAAAACTGAAAATTTTGCTGAAAAGGGGTGAAAAAGCTGAAATTGAGTTAAACAGAGTTAAAAAGTTTAATTGTTAACTGAATGAAATGTTGCCACAAGCGGGATTTGAACCCAGGATTCCCAGTCTGAGAACGGCTGCTCATCCCACTGAGCTAAAACACAGCTCAGCCCGGCGATCAGAAATAAGTGACCACATTTATAATGTGTTCCATTCATTTCAATGGGCAAAAATATTGCAAAAAATATTCAATATCTCAAAAAGTATAGAAGTTATGAGCACCAAAAGTCATAGCAGTCGTTAGCAGAAAGAGCAGAATTTTTTAGAGTTTGAACTGAGAAAATCGGCTGAAAACTGAGGGAGTAGTTAAGTGCCAAAGTACGGAGCAACTAGAAGAATAAAGATAAAGAATAAAGAGAAACAGGAACACAATAGTGTGGATGCCATGAGGCATCCACACAACTAGAAAAATTTGCATTTCCTGCGAAAATGCTGTGTGGATGCCTTAACGCTGAAGCTGTCTGCTGAAAAGCTGAAAATGATGAAAAGTTGCAAAAAGTTGTATGGTGGTAAAAAAAAAAAAAAAAAAAATGTCACCCTAAGCAGGATTCGAACCTGGCCCTCCTGGGCACGAGGCAGCTACTCATCTCACTGACACAAACTCATTCTCACAGAGAAGAGGTGGACAGACTGACAATTCTGCTGAAATTAGCAGAAGCTGCTGAGAATTGTGCAGATAAGAGGTGAAAAGGCTGAATATTTTGCAGAAAAGAAGTGAATCAGCAGAATTTCTGCTGAAAAGAGGTAAAGAAGCAGAAAGTTGCGCTGAAAAGAGATGAATCAGCAGATATTCTGCTCAAAAGAGTTTTTTCTGAAAACAGCTGAGATTTGTGCTGATAAGAGGTGAAAAGGCTGAAAATTTTGCAGAAGAGGTGAATAGGCAGAATTTAGGCTGAAAAGAGTTCTGCAGAACTCTTTTCAGAATTCTGCTGAAAAGATGGTTTTTGCTGAAAACAGGTGAAAAAGCTGGGATTTGTGCTCAAAAGTGGTGAAAAAACTGAAAGTTTTGCTGAAAAGAGGTGAAAAAGCTGAAATTTGGCAAAGATTCTGCTTCAAAGGGGTACAGAAGTTCAAATTTGTACTGAAAAGAGGTGAAAGGGTTTCCTCTGAAATGAGCAGAAGATACTGAGATTTGTATTGATAAGAGGTGAAAGGCTGAAAATTCTGCTTAAAATAGGTGAATCAGCAGAATTTCTACTGAAAAGAGGTAAAGAAGAAGTTGCACTGAAAACAGGTGAATCAGCAGAATGTCTGTAAAAAAGACATTTCTGTTGAAAACACCTGAAAATTCTGGGATTTGTGCTGAAAAGGGGTGAAAAAATTCGCAATTCTGCTGAAACGGGGTGAAGAAGAGGTGTTGGGCTGTTGAGAAGAGTTAAATAAGTTGAACTGACAAATGCGATGATATGGCACAAATACTATGATTGGGTACAAATACTATAATTTGGCACAAATAATATGATTTGGTTCAGATGCTATGATTTGAAACAAATACTATGATTTGGCAGAAATACTATTATTTAGTTGAAATACTATGATATTCTAGAAATACTGTGCCTTAGTAGTAATACTATAACATAACAGATATATGATGATTTTGCAGACATTCTGGTTTTACACAAATACTATAATGTGGCAAAAATACAATGTTTTAGCACAAATACAATGATTTGCTATAAATACTATGATTTGGCACATATACTGTATTCAGCAGATATACTATAACAAAATAGAGAGTCTACGACTTAGTAGTAATACTATAACATAATAGATATACTATGATTTTGCAGACAGTCTATGTTTTTGCACAACTAGCACAATGTGGCAGAAATACTATGATTTGGCACAAGTACTATGATTTAGTAGAAATACTCTTTGGCGCAAATACTATGTTTCAGTACAAATACTATGATTTGGCAATAATACTGCGTTTCAGCACAACTACTGAGATTTGATTGAAATACTATGATTTAGAAGAAATACTATTTGCAAAAAATACTATGATTTGGCACAAGTACCATGATTTACTACAAATACTACGAATTGGCAGAAATACTGTGACTTAGTAGTAATACTTTAACATAACAGATATACTGTGATTTTGCAGACATAGTATGTTTTTGCACATATACTACGATTTTGCTCAAATACTATGAAATTGCAGTAATACTATGATTTTGAAGGAATACTATGAATAGGTAGAAATACTATGCCTTAGTAGTAATACTATAACATAAGAGATATACTGTGATTTAGCACACATAGTATGTTTTTGCACAAATACTACGATGACACTCAAATACTATGAAATGGCAGTGATACTATGATTTTGAAGGAATACTATGATTTGGTAGAAATACCATGCCTTAGTAGTAATACTATAACAGATATACTGTGATTTTGCAGACATAGTATGTTTTTGCACAAATACTACGATTTCGCTCAAATACTATGAAATTGCAGTAATACTATGTTTTTGAAGGAATACTATGATATGGTAGAAATACTATGCCTTAGTAGTAATACTATAACACAACAGATATACTGTGATTTTGCACACAATATGTTTTTGCACAAATACTACGATTTTGCTCAAATACCATGAAATTGCAGTAATACTATGATTTTGAAGGAATACTATGATTTCGTAGAAATACTAAGCCTTAGTAGTATTACTATAACATAACAGAAATTTTAATTGGGCACAAATAACATGATTTGGAAAAAAAATACTATGATATGGCAGAAATACTATGATTGGGTACAAAGACTATGATTTGGCACAAGTAGTATGACTTAGTACAAATACTATGATTTAGCAGAAATACTATGTTTTAACATAAATAGTATCTTTTGACAGAAATTTCTGCTAAAAGGTACTATTTCTACTTTTTAGCAGAAATACTGTGATTTTGCATAAATACTATGAAATGGCAGATATACTAAATTCAGCAAATATACTATAACATAACAGACATTCCTCCACTTAGTAGTAATACTATAACATGAAATAAATATTATGGTTTTGCCCCCAAACCATGATTTGGCACAAATACCATGATTTTTCAAAAATACTATGATTGAGCAGAAATACTATGATTGAGCAGAAGTACTAAGATGTAGTAGAAGTACTTTGATTTAGCACAAATACTATTATGGAGGAGTAATACTTTAACATTGGAGAAATATTGATACTCACACACACATACACAGAGAGCAAAGTGTACAGGGGCTGTTAAGAGTCTGGGCTTGGTATATGTAGGTCAGCTAAATTGGCTGCACCTGCTGTAATCAGCACTTACACACACAGACACAGAGAGAGCTATGGGTTTTCTTCAGTGTATTTCTCACATTCAGGATTCCCCTCGAACAAATGGCCATAATTTCCTAACCGTAGGAGCTAGAACGGTCATTCTGACACCGTTTTGTTCAGAAGAGATGGGGAAATCTGCAGGTCTTCATAATTCAGAGATAAAATATAAATTATTGAAGATATATGACTTGTAATACACTGTAACTGAGTAGAGGCAAAGCAAAACTGCCTTGACCTGCCCTCAAACAACGTTTTGTAACTCTAAATCTATATGGAGCATCAAAATCATTCTTTCACCGTAAGAAACAGCAGGCTTTGGTGAACAGTCATGGAAATTTTCAGGTCTCTGTTGAAATCCATCAAAAAGATATGACGAGAGAAAAAAGTGCCTCATATCCAGAGTTTGAAATCTGAAGTGATCTGAGCAAGGCACGAATTTCCTACCCTCAAACAAATGTAACTCATCTCAAAACGGTAATAGGTGAGAAAAAAATTCTTGAATTGTGAGAATCAGCAGAGTCTGAAGGTATATTGGCACAAGCCTCATGTCTCAACTTTGTTTCATTAAGGAGATATGACGATTTAAAAATGAGAGTCATTGGAGAAATCCAGCGCTGATTTTGAACAAGCTCTCCA
The DNA here is from genome assembly GCF_036321145.2 of Pelmatolapia mariae. NCBI lineage: Eukaryota > Metazoa > Chordata > Actinopteri > Cichliformes > Cichlidae > Pelmatolapia > Pelmatolapia mariae. Next base: position 17,195,637 of record NC_086244.1, on the reverse strand, counting down.
TTGACTGTCTATGGAGAGTTTTAACACTTTGTGTTGTTCTGAGGAGATTTGCAAAACATCTGTAACTCCCACAACAATGATAGTGACATTTACTGAAAGCCAGCAAAAATACCTACGTTTTGATGTATAATTTGTGGTGGTTGAGTGGAAATTGAGCGAGTAGCAAGAAGTTGTTCAGACATGAAGAGAAAATTCAGAAAGGACAAGTGCACACTCTGAGTTAATTGCATAGCAACCATAACAACGCATGTATTTTCTGAAAAATCACAATTTTGCAACTGAAAACTTAAAGAGCGACAAGATTAAAACGGTAGAAGATCTGAAAAAGCTGAATCATACAGGAATAGCCCAATACTTTGAGAACATTTTAAAGTTTGAATGGAGTTTCTAGGTGAAAGTATGAGGAAGTAGTTAAGTTTCAAAAACAAGCAAGTTTTAGCAGAATTTCTGAAGATTTCCATTCATTTCAATGGGACAAATTAAAGGAAAAAAGTGTAATATTTTAAAAAGTATAATAGTAATAAACACCAAAAGTCATAGCAGGAAAGAGCAGAAAGAGCAGAACAGCATAGAGTTTGAACTGAGAAAATCGGCTGAAAACTGAGGAAGTAGTTAAGCGCCGAAAAACGTACGGAAGCAACCAGAACTAGAAAAATTTGCATTTCCTCCGAAAATGCTGTGTGGATGCCTTAACGCTGAAGCTGTCTGCTGAAAAGCTGAAAAAGGTAAAAAGTTGCAAGAAGTTGCATGGTGGTGAAGAACTGAAAATTCTACTGAAAACAAGTGAAGAAGGAGAGGTTTTTGTTTAAAAGTGGTGAAAAGCAAAAAATTCTACTGAAAAGGGCTAAAGACGGCGAAATTTTGCTAAAAAAAAATTTCTGTAAAAACTGCTCCGACCGTGAGTGTCAGCAGTGTCTGAAGAGGAATTGGCACAAGCCTCTTGTCTTGACTTTGCTTTGTTAAAATTATTTATGATTTATGATTTGGCAGAAACACTGGGACTTGGTAGAAATACTATGATTTACATGAAATACTTTGACATAGCAGAAATTCTATAATCTAGCAAAAAGCACTTCAGCAGAGCAGAAATTCTATCATTGAGCAGAATTACTAGAATTTAGCACAAACACTATGATTTGGCTCAAAAACCTTTATTTTGCAGTTTTTTTTATTGTGATTTGGCAGAAATACTATGCTTTGGAACAAATACCAAGATTTGGCAGAAATACTATGAGCAGTAATAATATAACATAGCAGAAATACTGATATTTTGTGGAAATACTATGCTTTGGCATAAATACCATGATATGGCAAAAATACTATGATTTAGCAAAAATACTATGATTCAGCAGAAGTACTAAGATGTAGTAGAAGTACTTTGATTTAACAGAAATACTATTATGGAGGAGTAATACTTTAACATGGGAGAAATATTGATACAGACACACAAATATACACATACACAGAGCCTAAAGGGAACAGTGGCTGTTAAGAGTCTGGGCTTGGTATATCTAGGTCAGTTAAATTAGCTGCACCTGCTGTAATCAGCCCTTACACACAGACACCGAGAGAGCTATGGGTTTTCTTCAGTGTATTTCTCACATTCAGGATTCCCCTCGAACATAAGCAGAATTTCTGCTGAAAACAGGTTTCTGCTTAAAACAGCTAAAAAGCTCAGATTTGTGCTGAAAAGGGGTGAAAAACTTTAAGTTCTGCTAAAAAGGAGTGAAGAACATAAATTTTGTGTTGAAAAGAGTAAAACAAAGTGTAACTGTTAACTGAAAAAATTGTTGCCATAAGCGGGATTTGAACCCGGGCTTCCCAGTCTGAGAACGGCTGCTCATCTCACTGAGCTAAAACACAGCTCAACCTGGTGAGCAGAAATAAGTGACCACATTGATAATGTGTTCCATTCATTTTAATGGGCAACAATAGCGGTGATTTTGAACAAACTCTCCATTGACTGTCTATGGAGAGATTTGCAAAAAATCTGTAACTCCCACAACAATGATAACAATGAAAGCCAGCAAAAATACCTACGTTTTGATGTATAATTTGTGGGGGTTGAGTGAGAATTGAGCGAGTAGCAAGAACTTGTTCGGACTTGAACAGAAAATTCACAAACTTCCACTGTCCACTCTGAGTTAATTGCATAGCAACCATAACAACGCATGTTTGCAGAAAATAGTTGAAAATAGCTGAAGAAGCTGAAGAAATCAAAGTCAGTGTTTAAAAAGTTGTTGAAATTTTAATAACTTTGCAGAACAACATCGAGTAAACAAAAATGTAATAATTTAGCAGAAATGCAATAACTTAGAAGAAACATAACAATTCAGCAGAAACATTGTAGTTTACCAGAAGCTACAACTTAGCAGAAATGTAACAATTTAGAATAACATAACTTCACAGAAATATTACAACTTACCAGAACTGCTCTAATTTTGCAGAAATGTAATAATCAGGCAAAACTGTCAACAGATAAAAAATGCGGAATTAACCTCAAAGTCACTCATTTAACTGTGAAAAATTACCAGAAACATTAGAAAAGAAAAAAAAACAGCCAGCAGATAAACTGATGTGGACCAAAACCAAGGTAAAATTACAGAGTTTACACAGCTGGTGAAATGTAAAAATGGCAACAAACAAACAAACAAACAAACAAACAAAAACCCCACAAAAACAGTTAGGTAATAAATGCACAAGATGTTGCAGTCAGAGAAAAAACACCCAAAAATAATGTTAGTGAAATGCCAAAGAGTGGCAGAAAGTTTAGAAAATAGAAAACCAGTAGTAGAAAAGTAGAACATTTAAATATTTTTAAAAACATATGATACAAAAGATTTACTCAGTTGTTTCCAATGATTACAATAATGGCATACAGAAATAAAAATCCCATTCGGGACAAACAGAAAAATATGAATAGAAAATGCAAATTAAATATATATATACAAACAAGTAAAGCATCTGTTGGAATTGTGAACATATCCTTGTTTTCCATGTTTGTTTTATGGCCCTAAGATGCGCAGACACATGATAGGCTATTAACTGCAAACATATATACATATATAAACAGCAAGTGAGAGACAAAAATATATCCTCTCATTTGCTGGAGTTTTGTGTAAATACCATTTGGCAAGGATAAACAACATGTTCCAATGCCACATTAAAATTTTAAAAAGCTTATTTTTTTCAATTAGTTTACTGCTTCCTGATTTGATGATAAATATGGTACCAAACTACAAAATACTGTCGAAATGACATTGTGATATATTTCAGGTGTCGAGTCACACAGCTGACCAATCGATGCACATATTTAAAGAAACAGGGATCAAATAAAGAACATTGTTGTAGAATAAATTACAGTTAAAAATAACCACTGCCCTGCGTAAGAGAGTGACTTATGATGAGATATTAATTGGATTAACTTTACCTCTAACAGCTTTTTACATAGTGCTGTGACCAGGGTGAAATCCATCATAAAGTAACTGTAAACAGTAGAACCATTAGCATGAATGTTATGGTTCTATGCTGATCAAAACTCAAGTCAGCTGTGTGACCTGATATAAAATGATAAAGAGCAACACCTATAAATGGATGAGACCTTCATGAACTTTTCAAAATGACTTTATATGTCTGACCTATTATCTATATATATTAGAACAGATGTGGAAAACCACTGTTAGACCTAGTCTATACTAATGTAGTTACTGACACCCCATACTAAGGCAGGATTCATACAAGCACACATTATCTTTTCTCTTAAACACTTTTTCACATTTTGAGATTGTGTAATTTCTATAAAGAATATGTGTAATGGTTCAATAGATATAGTTATTTAAATGTCCATAATAACCACATGATCATTTTTGTACATCCTACAATTCAAGATTTAGAGCTGTGTGTTTGTATGACTTCAGCTTGCTATACTTATAGACTTAGATATATTAATCCACTATTTACCAAAACAAGTTATATGGTTTGGGTAAATAGATTGGGTTTGTTCTACAAAATAACAAAAAACAAAAACCACCCACAAAAAACAGTATATCTGCACATTAATCCAGAGTTCAGTTTCATATGTCTGATATTGTTTGTTAAATCTGGTGACACAAACACAGTCAAAAATTCATTGTGGTCCTTTTTACCCTCGACCAATGATATGCTGGTCACTTGGACCAGTTTAGTATTTGCTGTCACAGAGGAATGTTAACCAGAAGTCCAAAAGACAAAACTGAAAAAATATGTTAATTACAAACTTGTTTTTGCTTCGTAAAAGTATTGAAATTACATGGAAACTGTCACCTTAAAGCCTCATTGTAAATAGCATCACAAACAGATGTTTTCCACACAGTTAACAAAGCTCCACCACATCTAATCACTGCATATAAATCTAAAAGAAAACAAAAACAAATGTAATTAACACAAGGGAAGAATTTTGATTTAATAACTAAGCTTAAAATAAGTGTTACCTTTGAGTATTTGTGGGAAAAATCTGATGCTACCCCAAGAATACAAAGCCACACTGGAAACGATGACAGGCTTGCAGCCCTCTGTCTTCCTGGAGTGAGGTGCCTGATCAGTAGCAGTGAGTTGACAGAAGTCGGTGTCTGTAAGAGTGGTCAAACACTGATACTCTGTCCACTTGCGTAGAGTCTAAGAAGCTGGAATGCAGCCACACAGGACGAGCTTGTTCTAAAAAAATACAGAAAAGGGAACATTTTATTTGTGTTAAGACCTAAAAACTACATATAAGTTATAAAATGAACAATATTGAAATACCTCATAGGTGCTGCAGGCCACATAACCAGAATCCAGAGCAATCTTACAATCACATGATGGTGAGGAAAGACAGGAGCTCTGTGATGAGGTTTGAATGTCTCAGTTGGGACACTGAAGAACTCAGAAGACAGCAATAGCTGCACAGAGAGACAGAGTAGAAAAAGCATAGATTTGTAATCCATAATGTGAATTAAAACTCAAAAAGTGTCAACAAGTATAATAATTTCAATATGGAATTATTTATGCAATAAATAGGATTTAAATTAATTAATTGAATTAAAAGCACTGACATTTTTTATCAAAGATAAAGAATCATACCTCTCTCTGCTCTGATGATCACTGAGCATCTCTGACAGGAAATAGTTTCCTCGGTATGAGTCATCATTGATGGTCACAGAGGTGTGTAGTGTGGCAGCATGATGATGGTCTCCAGATCAGGCAGGAGGTCAGGTGATGGGTGTGTCATCTTCTCCATTGAAGACACACTGGTATGGCAGTTCATAAAACAGCAGTCTCCTTGTGGCATGTAGTTATCTGTGCAGTCCAGCACTGATGGATCAGGTTTGGCTCAGCAGTTCATGAAGATGGTGTTAAGATGTTGTTGTTTCAGCTGAGGATGGTGAAGTTCGAAGGTTTTCCCACAAAGGAAACAGGACTGTGTGTGCCCTGTCTGAAAAAAATACATCTACAAAACATAAAGTGCTTTTAACACCACCCACCCACCCTCCCCACCCACCCAGCTCAGCCCCCAAGTGTCTATGTAATGCTGGTATGGGGTGTCAGTTACTAAATCTAATTAGTGCGTCAGAAAGCGTGGGCTACACCAAAAGCCCCCGCTTTCTGATGTCTTTGTTTATTAGCAGCTTTTTCCAGCTGCTCAGAGAATTCTGACTTGGCCTTTATCCACCCAAACCCAAACCCACCCGGATAAAGGCCAAGTCAGAAAATGGATGCAGAAACTTTCCATGTACTTCTAAATCAGTTTTTATACAAATTCTGTAAACTGTAAAAATGTTTTTCTCTACATAATGAATCATTATAAACATCTCTGGTAGCCTAAAGATAGTTTAAAACTTTTAAAAATTTTTACCTGTAAAACATGATAAGCAAAAACTCATTCATTCCCAAAACGTTTGATTCTACAAAATCTACTATAATCAAGAAAATATAATTGTCTGTGACCAATAATAAATACCTGCATTTATCTGGGATTTATTTATTTACTATTTCATATTTGAAAGCCCTCAACAAAGATCTCGTTTGTTGAGATATATATGTCACAATAAATAAAAGTATCAAAAAAGGAGATGACAATTAACATCGATGAAAAAATGCATTTTAAAATAGTAGATTTAGTCATTTAAAACATGAGAATAAAAAATAAATCATGTCTGTTTAATACTTTTTGCAGCACATTTCAGATCAGAGGTGCATGATAACAGAAGGCAGATCTCCCTGCTCTGCATGAAGTACAGCCATGATTTGGTGAAATGATTAATAACATTGCAATGAGAAAGGTTTGATAAATTGAAGGATGGTCTTCTTACAGACAGAGCAGGGAAGCGAATTTTTGGGAAGCCTTCCATTATCAACAAAAAATCTTTTTCATGCTCTACAATCAGTAAACTCTGTAACAAACATGATCTGTAATTGTTTCAAAACTCACCAGATGACTTCATGATTGGCTGGAGGACAGGACACAAAACACAGGGTTGTGGTAACTGTAATATGTCCTCAGGACACCTGAATGTAGACTGTGCTGTGGCTGAGAAACAAAAATGAGGTCAAGCAGGGTGTTCTTGTCTGTAGTGGCAGAAGTGATCAGCTGTGAATACCCTCTCGACTGAAACTGCTCCAGAATCTGTTTTCTTCCACTCTGTAACTGGTTCTCATTAAAATCTCCACACACAATGATTGGGTGACAGTCCATTATTTCAAGTGAATCTAAAAGACTTACCAGGTTTTGCATGAATGGTGTCAAACTGTAGTCTGGAGGTCTGTACACAACCGCAATGAGCGCAGGGAATGGAGCCTGAACCTTCAACACTAAAAACTCAAGATCAGTGACATTATGCAGATACTGTTTTACCTGAACCTGAAAATGATTCCTCAAATACACAACAACTCCACCACCACTTCTGCTGGCCATGTGAGGAAAGTTTGTGTAGGACACATGTCTGTTGCATTTGAACATTGTGTAGCCGTCCAAATGAAGACTGTCTGCAACAAAGGAGCCTTGGAGGTGAGACTCTGTAAGACACAAAACATCTGCTAAACACATTTCATGATGACTCTTGATGTCACTGATGTGAGATGGCAAACCCTCTGTATTGTGATGGATCAGTGTAAGAGTGTCAGGTCTGCTGGCTGTTTCTCTGACCTGAAGAAGAGGCATCATTTCCTCAACACTGGCTTGTCTCATGGTTTGGAGCGCTGCAGTTACCTCAGGATTGGCGTAAATCTTTTTCTCATCCAAGTCCTGTAAATAGAGTCCACTGAGAGACGTCACCCTGCTGAGAGCAACATAAGCCATGCCTGGTTCAAAAATGTTCTTCATTGAAACTACAGCTGTCTGTGTTGTAAGACCCTGGGTTTTGTGGATTGTGCAGGCAAATGCTAGCTTTACAGGAAACTGTCTGCGTACCGCTCCTTTAAACTTCAGACTCTCCTCTGCTCTCTCAATGTAAACCAGATCATCAGATGCTGCATTAGCACTGTGGTTGCTTCTCATAGGCTGCCGGTTGTCCCTTCTGAGCCCCAGTTTAATTATGTGTCCATCATTTTCAGATCTCACCACCTTTACCAGTATACCAAAAGCACCGTTAACCAAACCGTTTAGTGTGTCCAAGTTTCTGGTCAGCATGACTCGAGCTCCTTCAGCGACGTTCAGGGTGTCGGGTAAATCATTTCGCCCACCTGTAAATGGTTTGTCTCTTCGTGCCATTCTGCCTGTACATTTATCCTTCTGGAAATCGTCTGCAGTGATGACTATAATGTTTGAATGAAGCTTCTTGAGCGTATCTGTGTTGTGGGATTCAACATTCTTGTTGGTGGCATAAATGTGTAAGACCTCGATTGGACATTCTTCTGGTGCAGTCACAGCCTGTGACAACAAATCTCTGTCGCACTGAGAAAGCTCATCTGTCTTTTCTTTGACTCTAATCCTGTTCAGCATCTCTGCAAAGGCCACATCATCTTTCTGACGCATGATCTCAGTTAGAGTGATCATCTGAAAATGCTCCTGCCATAGGGCAATCTGTTCTGGATCATAAACGCAGAGAGGCTTAGACTGTCGCACTGGTGGCAGCTGGTAAAAATCTCCAACAGCTAAAACTGACATTCCACCAAAAGGTCTCTGAGTGCCTTTGATTTGTTTCAGTCTTGCATCCACATAAGCAAAAAGGGGTTTTGAAACCATTGAAATCTCATCAATAACAATAATTTCGGCATTTATAAGCTCACATCTGACTTCATCCAGTTGGTTACCAAGTCCTTGAATGGGTGGTTTCAGACTCCTGGGTAGTTTCAGTAGGGAATGTAATGTAGAGCCATTGATAGAAAAAGCTGCTGTCCCGGTAAATGACGTCAGTAAAACAGTTGGATTTGATATGTCAGCTTCTTCTGCATTAGCAGGCAGTCTGCTCAGGATCTTTGATGCTTCAGAGTGAATACATTTAATCAGATGTGACTTTCCAGTTCCTGCACCACCGTTGATATAGAAGAAAAATGGATCTGGGTTCAAACCACAAACTCGCTGAATACACCAGTCTCTTATGGCAAAGAACACGCAGGCCTGCTTCTGGTTCAGATTCTGATACATTACACGTACCACGGCTGGATCGACTGCAGGTTGTTCTCTTATGGCTCTGATCTCTGTTACAGCATCAGACTGACGACTGTAGTCGGGAACATTCTCCTGTTCGTTCTCATCATCAGAATGTCTCTCAGGAAGATTCTCATCACATTGCAACCTCACAACTTCAGATTCAGGAGCTAGATTACACCATTCATCGATCACAACGTCTCTATTTTGTTCAAACTCTTCCAGTGCACTCTCAATATCCTCAGAGTTCTTCTCATACTTGTCTTTATTTCTCTTGACAATCCTTTTCACAGACTCACTGTAGTCTGAACATGGAAGTTGTACAAAACCTGAGTTGTAGAAGGACTGATAGGTTTGGAACCCTTGTGGTTTCAGTTCCTGCTCTGATCTGTGTGGAAGGTAAAGTCTCAACAGTCGACCATAATATTGCTCGGGATCTTTTTCCTGTGAGCAGTGGTAATACCTGATTATAGCTGGTTTATCATTCTTTCGCCTTTGTACAAATCCAAGCTGGTTTAGAAGAGGAAGCACATCTTTTCCTTCATTTGGACCACTCACCAACCGGCACAAGGCAGCAAAATCAGCCAGCGACATTTCCTCATATTCTGGTGTCTCAGGTCTGCATTTGTATTTATCACTCAAACTTGTCATCCAAATATTACAGCTGTCGTGTGTTGTGGTTTCCAGGTAGCTCATGGGGCGACTCATTTTTACTGGATTATCATCTGTTGGTACAAATACAACACTGCGGGAACATTTTTTCATTTTTAGGCCACAGACTCGAGTCACACACTCCTGTGCGCTGATTTCTCTCTTTTTTGAATAAGCCTGCATCACAGCTCTCATTTCATCACATTCATTGACCGTGTTCTTATCAGAGTTGTCAATAACTGTCTTCAGGTATTCAGAGAGGCCAGACTCTTTCTTCGTTATATATTTACAGAGGTATTCTATACAAGAATAGGCATTCAATATGAACGAGACATCTAAATTAGAGTTCCAGGCTTCAAGCAGGTCTGGGTTGTAATTGTTGATCCAACAGTCCTTTGGGTCACGCTTCAGAATCAGAGCCGTTTTCTTGTTTATGTCTTGGAGGCATTGTTCATACTCATTCATTGTCAAGTTGCATCGTGACAGAATCTGCTCTATGGTGAGGGAAGCAGCTTCAGGTTCCTTCAGCAGGTTCATCAAAGGTCTGAGTTTGGCTTTTGCAGCTTCAGTGTCTGAATCCTCATCCTTTCTCACAATCATTGTTCTTGTGGATGGCGGTTTTGGAAACCCAAATCTACAACCAGAGTTCACACTCTTAAAGCATGTTTTTGTGTGGTTTTTGCTGTGCTTTTGTAGTTCAGCGACTTTTTTGTGCAGTTCAGGCTGTTTTTCTGGATCAGGGAGTTGAGCTGAGATGTATCTGTCCACAAAGTCACAGACAGTTTGGTCATCATCCACATCTACTTCCACCTTTTCTTGAATCCACAGCAACATGTGTATATGGGGACTACCTCTGTGCTGGAACTCAACTCTGTAAAAGTAATCAATGATTTCACCAAGGGGCTGTGCAGGAGAAAAAAGCAAATCTCTGAACAAAGCCTCAACACGCTTATCAAACATTCGCATGGTGGTTACTGGATTTGATCTTAGAATTTCACACTTTTCTGACCAGTCCAGGGCTTCAAAATCAACCTCTTCACCTTGCTGTCTCTTTATTGCTTGAATCACTTCAGGCCATCTCATCTCAGCAGCAGAGAAAGTGACAAAGAACTGAGGTGTTCCTATTTGACGAACCATGCTGAATAGATCTTTGGTGGTTTTCTGCCAGTAAGCTGGAGTTCCTCTGAGTGGCTGCATAAATCTGATTGCATCTTTATTTTGTAACATTCCTGATGTGATTTTGCGTCCATCTTTGGTCATAGTTTTACCTTTCCTTAGCTGTATTGTCATGCTGGAATTAGCCAGGTGTATTTCAGTGACAAACTGTGAGAAAAACAGGTAATTTGTGTCTTTAGCAAATCTTGCATCAATGTTGAAAAGCCTTGACTTGAAGTAAGCACTCGGTGTGAGCTTGACACATCTCTTTTCATCCAGTGTATTCTGACCAGTAGGAAACTGCACAGGAAATGCCATGGCTTCCAAATGAGGAGTTCTGAAGAAGCTAACAGGATTGTTTCTTTCTGCAGGAGCCACACAATATGTGTTATCAGTGAAAGAGAGAATCTCTTCTGAAATGTCTACAGGCTGCAGACAACTTTCTAGAGCAAAACCTCCATTGTTCAAATCACTTTCTGGTTCCTCTGGATTTTGTTCCTCTGGTTGCTCATCGCAGGATACCATATCAATATCTTGTTCTATTTCAGACTCAGTTTCGCACAAAAGGGCATCTTTTTCATAGTTGTCAATTTCCATTAGATCTGCTTCATCATAATCATCACTTCCCATGCTGGCTTCATCACTGCTGTCATCATCAGGTAACGTTGGATCACAAAGCAATGCATCATCTCTGATAACAATATCTGTGTACTGTGGATGAATCTGTTTGAGTTTACGCAGAGCTTGGATCAGTTTAGACCAGGTGACAGTCTGGAACAGCTGATGGCCTTTGTAGCACAGTCGTCTTTTCAGCTTGATCCTCATTATCTGTGATTGGTTTCTGAGCCGAGGTAAACAGTCAACTGTTTGTTGGACCTCAGATGGTACACACACCACATTACCACGTATGAGTCTTTGTCTGCCCTTTGGAAGTGGAATAATCTTTGCAAATGGTATGCATTTGGCAATCAGATGTCTCTCCAGAATGTTGAGATCACACAGTTCAGCTGGAATATCCTGCAGTTCTAAACCGTTAACAGCAGCAAGCCTTGGCATGCGTCCACTTTTGAGGGAACTGTGACACGTGTGACAGATATACTCCTTTTTTCTCTCAACAGGAAAGCTGCAGTGATCATTACATACTTCATCACACACATGAACAAATTTACCAGTTAGACACTGATGAGCTACAGTTTGGTGTTTTGAGTAATTTTCTCTTTTGCAGATTTTCACCTGATTAGGAAAAGAAGCTTTTAGACAAACAGTACAAACATAAGATGGTGCTGACTTAATGTTTGATCTGAAAAGAGATATGGCCTCATTCATTAAAGTGTTATCTGGATGACACTGTAAACTCTCAGCGGGTCGATGCATCTGGCAATATTTTCGTTTTATGTTCATTGCACATCTGATATTATGCATCTGTCTAAAAGAAAAACTATTCCAGTATTTTACTCTCATTCGTTCTCTCATATTGTCCTTGTGTTGTTGCTGAAATTGTCTCTGTTCTCCATAACGTTTAGTGATGTAACATAGTTTTTTTTGTTTAAATTCTTCACTCTCTTTATACAGATTGTAAACATACGACTTCATGCAAGCTTTATGTTTCTCTCTGAATTCAACACAAGTTCTGTAGGTTCTTCTTATACATTCTTTCTTTTTTTCTCTGAAGTCAGGAGACTCTCTATATGTTTTTCTTAGACGTTCATTCTGCTTTTGTCTGAAAATGGGAAATTCTTTATATGTTTTTTTCATACGTTCCTTCTGCTTTTCTCTAAATATAGGATTGTTTTTATATGTCCTTATGACACGTTCTCTTTCTCTCTCTCTAATTTTAGCACTATCTCTATAGATTTTTCTAAAATGTTCTCTCTGTTTCTCTCTATATGTAGCATTGAGTTTAAACAGATCATTTTTGTATACACTCTTCTTCTGTCTGTGATCTGGGACATTAGAATTTCTACAGGAATTTTTTTTCTTTGCCTTAAAGCTTTCATCAAAAGTGTACATTTGCCTTTCTTTCTTTTTCTGATTTTCCTTTCTTTGTGGTAGTTTTTGTTGGGACAATAATCTTCTCCTCATTTTTCTCCTTTCCTGTTTATTACGTTTCAGCAGTTTATCTGAGAGCTCCTCTCTTGTCTTAGTTAAACAGGAGACAGTACTTGAACCATTCTGAGGAACAGAATCTGATGTTACTGGAGTTTCTGTCACAGAAGATGCAAATGTTTCTTTTTCTAAATGATAGTTAATCTCAGCAGCAGCTGGCTCATTTGAATAATTCACTCTGGATGATGTCACTTCAGTGGTTAAAGTGTCAGTCACAGTTTTCCATATCTGCTCAGTGGATGTTTGGAAGTTTAATTCATGAACAGTTTCATTGAGAACTGGTTCTGGAACACTTTTAGCTGTTTGTCTGTATTCAGTGGTTTGATTATCACCTCTTTGGTCAGCAGTGTTTCCACTGTGAAACTCGACAGGTTGTAGCTCATAAGTGCAGGTTGGTGCGATGCTAAGCATTCGGTACAAGCGTTTGATCCTGTCAATCATGTCGTTAAGACGTGTGAATTTTAACATAACTGCAGTTCCACCACTTACAGCTAGCGACAATGGCATTCCTGTAGACTTACGTGGGTGAGGGTCAAAATATGCGTATTCACCAGAAGTCAGCCTGCAAACTGCGATGACATTTCCTCCCATGACTAGCAAAGCATAGCGAACCGCTGAAGCCAAACACTGTAGTCCCTGTTCAAGACTCTGAAGATGATCTGTACCATCAAATGTGCCGTAACGAGCAAACTGAGACTTATCCACTTGATACTCGTGTCTGCGGCTGGTGACCACTGTGGGAAGCTCATCGGAGGCTAGAAACACGCTGTTAACAAACCTCTTTCTGGCATCTGAATACATGGCATGGCCTTTGTCCAACACACTGTTTAGATCTGCTCTGGTAATGAATTCATCCTCGTGTAAGAATGACAGGAAAACCAAACCGTTAGCCATGCATTGCTGATTCCTGTACTTTCCATACTTAGCAGAGGCCTGGCTTCGGGACGCACAGATGCTACTCACTCGTGGATGACTTTCACTGTTTGTAACCTGTACATGAGACGGTCCTGGAGCTTCTCCATCATGCTGCGTTTGCACAGTTACCTGGGGTTCAGTCTGGATTACCTGCTGTACTTTAGCATTTGGCACACATGCTGAGGGAACACCTCTCTTTACCACATCTGCATAAGACACTGCGGCTGTCTGACTGCTGCTCTGCACTTCTGGACCGGGAATACTTGTAACACACACCTTTACCTCCTCACTGCTCTGAGAAACATTCACCTGTTCTTTCTGCTTTTGCCATCTAAGCTTCTGGGACTGCGACCTTTGACCTTTTCTCGGCATTTTATCGAAGTACAAACTGAAGCTTATATGTATTTATACAAAGATATAAACAGAACTCAACCTGGAAACAGTGAAGAACTAATAACTCTTCAAGTTAGTATTAAATCTGAAAAAATGTCAATATAAATATAATATAAAAATGTTCCAATGTTTTTATAAATATGTAAATAGATATAAAAGGTTGACTTTAATCCAAAATCAATATAAAAGATATTTAGTTCTTTGAAAACACTTGGCTCAGTTTTATTGTAGCTTTTTCCAAAACAGAATATTTTTACTTCTGATTTTTTAACCAGACTTGTTAATGATTAGATCTTAGCTTCTGTAAAGGGATATATAGAATAAATCACAATAATCTACAGGCTATAATAAAACTCTTAGATTTTAAGTAGACTTTGTGTAAATCTTTCAGATATCTAAAATGTAAAGCAAATATAAACAGCTGTGGTGATCAGATGACAGGCAATGAGGATTCTTCAGCTGGATGTTCTGCAGCAGTCAGGAAACAGGAAGTCTGGGTCCTCAGGGCAGCTTCTCAATGACAATTGTGACTGAACACTTACACTGAGTAACAGAAATTGATTTGTCCCTAAATAATAATAGTATAAACCTACTATAGTCAAATGTTACTCACAATGAAACAGACTAGCAAAATGTATCTGAAGTTATCTAATTTAATATTTTTGTGAATACAGCACTCTGAATGTCGTATAAAATAACAAGTTTATCTTATTACAAAAAACCTTTAAGGTGTAAATTTTATATAATCAAAGTAATTGCACCTCTAAGCCAAACTATCAGTGTTTATTCCAAAGTGTTCCAAGTAAAAATTAAAATTATAAGTCTACAGCTGTGTAATTAGTTTCTACTGTACTGTAATTCTACTATTGTAATTTCAACTTTCTACTTGTAATTTCCAGCAAAAAGACTGGATGTGAGAGAGTTTAACGACAGGAAAGAAGGAGCAGTGAGAGCAGAGACCTCTCAGAATTCTGTAACAGTTCGATGAAGTACTGGTAACTTCAATTTCCCAAAAATGGGGCCATGTCAAAACTTGATTTCGCCAGACAAAACTTGATTCCATTCAAAATTTGATTCCAGTTAAAAACGTGATTTTTGATAACTTAGATAGAGCTTGTGGGATAGAGTGAAGCAAGATAGAACGGCTTGTCAAAATAGATAGAGTGGGTAGAGTGATAGGACAGACTGAATGGCTTGTCAATGATAGAGGGAGAGAGCTTCTGCAGCAGGTCACCTGTAAGACACAAAGAGACAGGAATTAGGCATATTTCCAATAAACGTAGCTTTCCAGTATTTTTCAGACAATAAGGCACACTTAAAATCCTTTAATGTTCTCAAAAATAGACAGTGCGTCTTATGTATTTATTCTGGCTGTGCTTACTGACTTCAAACCAATTCTATGTGGGACACGGCGCTGCAAAATCTCTCAAAATGTTGTAGTACAACTTTGGTAAGCTACCGTAGTTAGGAGCCTCACGGTGTAATTCGCACTGTGCTTCAACATAATATTATGCTGTGTGTGTGTGTGTATAAGGACCTGGCAACTGTTAATAGCCATGCTTACGAAGCAGGTTTCAAACTGATCAGCTCATGAAGGATTTGATGGATTTGTGGAAGAAGAATAAACTA
Organism: Pelmatolapia mariae; assembly: GCF_036321145.2. Lineage (NCBI taxonomy): Eukaryota > Metazoa > Chordata > Actinopteri > Cichliformes > Cichlidae > Pelmatolapia > Pelmatolapia mariae. The sequence goes on along the minus strand of NC_086244.1, from coordinate 17,180,186 downwards.
AAAAAGTGACTGTGTCGTTCTGTATTTTATGTGTTACAACTGAACAATGTTGTGGATTATTGTGAATGAGTTAAATACAGCTTGACTTATCTGGCTGTTTTGTTTGGCTTAATGTACCTCATGTTTAAAAAACAGACCCGTTCATTGCCCTTATGCCTTATAATCTGAAAAATACAGTGCATATTGCACTGAACGACAATGTTTAACAAATGGTGGTGGAACTGATATAAGGACATTTTTGCATTCTGTTAACACAATAAAAACAAACAGTCTATTAATTTAAACCAACAGTTCCTGTAAATATTATATGTCCAAACAAACCTACACACTGACATTAGAGCAGTCAGTTTCAGGCTTCCTGTTCTACATTAACTTTACATCCAGTCAACTCAAATTTATTGGTTAACTAGCCAAACTGAACACCAATCCTTTCTCACATTTGCCTAAAAACATCTTGATGATCACCAAGAGCTGTGCTGACTCACTGCACTAAACTGAGTCTCCTACAGCGAGAGATGAATTTCAGAAAAACACCAGCATTTAAGTCAAACATGATGCTGTTACTGTGATGGTCCAGAGTTCCTTTACTACTTCAGGACCTGCATCATGCCATCAGGTCCTGAGCTTCAGATTAATCACACTTGGGATTCACAGCAGGAAACTGATGAGTTGATCCAAAACACACAAGGACCTCTGAACGAAACAAAACACTTGGTGCAGACTAATCAGATTCTGGACTTCAATGAAATTGAGAACTTTACATGACTTGAAAACCTTATATTGGACCTTAATGAAACAAAATCTGAAAGTAGAGTTGTCCAAAATCCCCCTAGTAATGCAAATCAGTCATTAATAGTTACTGTAAATGCTTGATGGTACTTCTTGCTATTAGGGCTATTAGACTGGGTATTAGACAGCAACATGTTTTTACATTAGACCAGGTTGTTCTGGTTTGATTTTCTGTGCTTCATAAACAGAATGAATCACTGTGAAACTGCTTTTTTGTATTGATCCAGGTTATCCTTGTTAGATGATTTAAAACATTTAAACGTGAACAAAAAAAAAAAAAAACATAAAATAAATCTGCAAGGAAGAAAGTCTTCTCCCAGCACTGGACCTCAGACAAACCTTTACTTACCAGACTTGAGACGATCAGATCAGCAGTCTAAAGAAAGGAAACAATAAATCAGATCACTGTTTAATGATTCAGACAGTTGAGCCTCTTCACACACAATCCAATTTACTGTGACATGAAATAACTAGTAAAATCCTCAATTTCTTCAAGCTTTTATGAACATTAGCTGCAGAGTCTCACATGGCTATAACGTGTAATAAAAGCATTCATACTGCAGAAGTGCAAAGAATAGGCTCTAATATTTGTTGGCACAAATGCAGGATATACCAAATATTTCCAACACAGAAGCTTTGTGGCTCAAACATCAGATCACTGTTTAATGACTTAGACCGTTGTGCCTTATCACACGCAATCTGATTTACTGTGACATAAAATAACTAGTACAATTATTAATTTCCCTTAAGAACTTACTGTACTATAAAGAGGACTAATATTAGCTGCAGAGTCTCACATGGCTATAACGTGTAATATAAGCATTCATACTACAGAAGTGCAAAGAATAGGCACTAATATTTGTTGGCACAAATGCAGGATATACCTGTTGGAAGGAATATTTATGTATTTTGCAATATTTCACTTTTTGCCAACATTTCTATTTAATTTTCAAACACACTGTATTCACTGTATAATTAATAAACTAATTTTAACTTATAGCATAAATAGAGAACATACTGACTTTAATATAGCAAACACTGTGCACTCACAGCTCTAGTTCTCTTAGTTTTTTCTCATTGCTTAAATGCTTAAAATCAGACATAAATGGGCTATTAAATTTCAGGGACATTTTCAGGGACAGTCAGAGGTCCTGTGTGGGGGCTTTTCTGCTTCAGATTGCAAATCCTGACCATTTGTTTTTGCCCATCAGTAAATGGATGTCACAAAAAGCAAAACTACTGTATGTAAATTGTCAGACATGCTATACAATGACAGTGTCATATTGCTTCAGTTATAATCACTGTTTACTTACCAGCAAAGGCAAAACCAAAGATCTGTTTCAATCTGTGTAACAAAAGATAAAGAACAAAAATACAGCGTCAGTCAATACTGCTTTATTAATTTTAATTATAATAATAATTTATTATTAATAATAATAATAATAATAATTTAATTTTAATACTTTCAGTAGTCAAAAAGATTCAGTTAACTTCTGTGTTTACTACAGCTGGAATACAAACAACAACTGTCCTCTGTTTTCTTTTTTTCTACACCTTATTAAAGATAACCATGTTCATTAAAGGTAATATGTGGTTTCATCCATTTGCAATAAGCCACACAAGTTTCTTAGTCATGTTAAACTCTAATAGTCTAAGGAGCTTGGAAAGAAAGTGTCTGGACTTGTTCACTGAAGAAGCTTCCCAGATGTGAAGAGGTGAAACGTCTTCTTGAAGTACAATGACCTGAATGACTGAGAACCTTCACAGTCATAATGCTCTAATACTTTGCTGCTATTAGATAACGTAGTCAATATCATAAGCAATTATTTGCTACACCTATCAGTGCACACTTTATCTAATGGTGACATCACAATTTCAAAGTATGCAACAATCATAAATGAAAGCTGGAATGATATATCAGTTTTTTATCTGGTTTTAACATTTGAGGTGGTCTACATTCAAATTCTGTTGCCTAAAAATATTATCAATTGCATACACCATCATTTAGTATAATATATGCTGTTGTTTTAAAACAAATATCTACATACTATATTAATAATATTAATGGCCCACTGCTGCATTTTATTTATTTGAAGTTAGCCCCTTTTTGTTTTTAAATTTCATTCATGTTCCATAAAGAGAGAAGTGTCACAGACCTCCAGATTTTGGTTATATTTAAAAGTAGGCCTGCACAAACAAACATTTGTTAAACAGTTCTTAAGAATTAAAAAGTCGACTCTTATGAGGGTTGTTATTGTTCTTACATTAACTATGTGTTTTATCCTCAGTCTCCCTTCCCTTAATTAACCTGCAACACAGACACACGCGCATACAAGCACGTGACTCTCTCTCCCGCTGATCAGCCAGAGGCTCCTATTAAGTCGCCACACCTGGTGCTTCAGCAGTTATTGGTTCTAAGATGGCGGTTACCTTTACAACCTGAAGAATGAGCCTGTTTTAACCTACCTACCGATTTGTGAGGAGTAGAACTAACTGCACCTTCTGTAACAGTCTCAGAAACACTAACACACCAAATGAAGCTAATAAAACAATACTAACTGTAGTTTACAGTCAAATGAATCCTCTTAATTTCACACCGGGCTAATAGGAGCTAGGCATTAGCATTGGGTTGTTAGCATTAGCTCATAAAACACTCCGTTTAATAATACAACTTTTTACTAAAAAAGCATTCATTGTGTTACTTTAATCAGAGTTATACTTCGACTGGATTTATAAGTCACTAACAAAAGCTCAGTAAATCCCTCAAACAGCTTATAAACATTTCTTTTCAGAGAAGAGAAGCAGAGAAGTAGCTCTTACCGCAGCAATCGGGGAAGTGGGCGGAGACGTGCGAGTGAGCCGGAGTCAAAAAAGAGGCATTTACTGGTAGTGGGATATCCCGCCATTACAAAAAGTTGGCATTGAAAACGTGAAAAATATATGTAAATCTATTATTATATGAGATTTATTTGCTACAGAAAAAAAACTAGCAGAATTTGAAGTATATAAATTGAATAAATATTCCAAACAGGAGTATTAGAATTTAAAATAATGGTTAAAATTCATTAATAAATATAAGGTTATTATGTAAAAATGTAATATATATCAATACTTTTATTTAACTGACCAATACCAAGGAGCTGGTGATGGAGTGCACAAGACCTAAAAAAACACTGCAGGACAGTCTCCAATGATGATATTGTGCAGAGCAGATGAGGAGGAAGTTGTATTCTAAAATGGAGAACAATTAACACAGTCACCTAAGCATCCTCACAGGACAGCAGAAAGTGCAGTAAAAGGTTCCTCTCACTGAGGTATTCTGAGCTAAATGGACTTGGCACCACTCGTTTACCTGTGCTACAGTGAGGCAAAGGTGTGGTTGTCTACAACAAGTCTGTGTTCAGCAAAGGCTTTAAAGACAACCATGCAAACTATAAATAAATAACATAGCAGTTATACTTAGTCTTTTCAAAAAATCCCTCTCTATAAAAGCACATTTTTCATATAAATATAACGATTTTTACCACAAATACTATATTTAGCAGAAATATTATGATTTGGTACAAATACTATGATTTGGCTCAAAAACCTTTATTTTGCAATTATACTATGATTTGGCAGAAATACTATGCTTTGGAACAAATACCAAGATTTGGCAGAAATACAGTAATAATATAACATAGTAGAAATACTGTTATTTTGTGGAAATACAATGCTTTGGCACAAATACCATGATATGGCAAAAATACTATGATTTAGCAGAAATACTATGATTGAGCAGAAGTACTAAGATGTAGTAAAACTACTTTGATTTAAGAGAAATACAATTATGAAGGAGTAATACATTAAAATGGGAAAAATATTGATACACACACACACACACAGAGCCTAAAGGGAACAGTATTTGTGCCATTGAGTGTTAACAAGAATCTGAGGTCCATATTAGAAGAGCTGCTAAAATCATAAAACTTTGCAGAATTGTAATAAATAAACAATATGACTTACTTGTCTGTGAAAGTGTATTAATTTGTAGGGGGGGGGGGAATGTTGACCAAGGTGGAATTGAACCAGTGATCTTTGGGCTGCCGAGCAGTGACATTACCAACTGCACCACTGGGAAACAGAGAAGAGGCTTGGAAAACAGGGAGATGAGCTGTCAGATTTAGATCGCGGTGAGTTACAAAACGTCGTGTAACTCAAAAACTAGGTGGAATAGAAGCATCATTCTTCTACTGGGTGAATCAGCGGACTTTGGTGTACTTTGACTGCGATTTCCATTGCTCTTTGTACCTCAGTCGCGGAGATATGACGAGAGAAGAAACGGCTTCATTTTCAGAATTTGAAAAGTGAAAGGGAGGACAGATTTCCACCCCTCAAACAAACGTAATTTATGGCTCAACAGTAAGATGACTATAAAAACTGCTCCACTTTGATTCAACAGAAATACTATTATGGAGGAGTAATACTTTAACATGGGAGAAATATTGATACACACACACATACACAGAGCCTAAAGGGAGCAGTGGCTGTTAAGAGTCTGGACTTGGTATATCTAGGTCAGCTAAATTGGCTGCACCTGCTGTAATCAGCCCTTACACACACAGACACACAGAGAGGTATAAGTTTTCTGCAGTGTATTTCTCACATTCAGGCTTCCCCTCGAACAAATGGCCATAATTTCCTAACCGTAGGGGCTACAATGCTCATTGTGACACCGTTTTGTTCAGAAGAGATGGGGGAATCTGCAGCTATTCTTAATTCAGCGATAAAATATAAATTATTGAAGATATATGACTTGTAATACACTGTAACTGAGTAGAGGCAAAGCAAAAATGCCTTGACTTGCCCTCAAACAACGTTTTGTAACTCTAAATCTATATGGAGCATCAAAATGATTCTTTCACCATAAGAAACAGCAGGCTTTGGTGAACAGTCATGGGAATTTTCAGGTCTCTGTGGAAATCCATCAAAAAGATCTGACGAGAGAAAAAAGTGCCTCATTTCCAGAGTTTGAAATCTGAAGAGATCTGAGCAAGGCACGAATTTCCTACCCTCAAACAAATGTAAATCATGGCCAAACGGTAATAGGTGAGAAAAAAATTCTTGAATTGTGAGCATCAGGGGTGTCTGAAGATATATTGGCACAAGCGTCATGTCTCAACTTTGTTTCATTAAGGAGATATGACGATTTGAAAACGCCTGTCATTAGAGAAATCCAACGCTGATTTTGAACAAACTCTCCATTGACTCTCTAAGGAGACTTTACAGACTTTGTGTTGCTCTGAGGAGATTTGCCAAAATTCTGTAACTCCCACAACAATGATAGTGACAATGTCTGAAAGCCAGCAAAAATACCTACGTTTTGATGTATAATTTGTGGGGGTTGAGTGGAAATTGAGCGAGTTGCAAGAAGTTGTTCAGACAAGAAGAGAAAATTCAGAAATTTCCACTGTCCACTCTGAGTTAATTGCATAGCAACCATAACAACGCATGTATTTTCTGAAAAATCACAATTTTGCAACTGAAAACTTAAAGAGGTATAAGATTAAAATGGTAGAAGATCTGAAAAAGCTGAATCATACAGGAATAGCCCAATAATCTGAGAACATTTTAAAGTTTGAATGGAGTTTCTGGGTGAAAGTATGAGGAAGCAGTTAAGTTTCAAAAACAAGCAAGTTTTAGCAGAATTTCTGAAGATTTCCATTCATTTCAATGGGACAAATTAAAGGAAAAAAGTGTAATATTTTAAAAAGTATAATAGTAATAAACACCAAAAGTCATAGCCGGCATTAGCAGAAAGAGCAGAACAGTTTAGAGTTTGAACGGAGAAAATCGGCTGAAAACTGAGGGAGTAGTTAAGTGCCAAAAAGTGTACGGAAGCAACTAGTAACTAGAAAATTTGCATTTCTTGCGAAAATGCTGTGTGGATGCCTTAACGCTGAAGCTGTCTGCTGAAAAGCTGAAAAAGCTGAAAAGTTGCAAAAAGTTGTATGGTGGTGAAAAAAAAATGTCACCCTGAGTAGGATTCGAACCTGGCCCCGCCAGACTCAGAGCAGTTACTCATCTCACTGACCCAAAGTCATTTACAGAAAGAAGAGGTGGACAGACTGACAATTCTGCTGAAATGAGCAGAAGCTGCTGAGAATTGTGCTGATAAGAGGTGAAAAGGCTGAAAATTTTGCAGAAAAGAGGTGAATCAGCAGAATTTCTGCAGAAAAGAGGCAAAGAAGCAGAAACTTGTGCTAAAAAGAGGTGAATCAGCAGAGTTTTTTTTGCTGAAAACAGCCAAAAAAGCTGGAATTTGTGCTGAAAAGGGGTGAAAAAAATGTAAACTTTGCTGAAAAAGGGTGAAGAAGCTAAAGTATACCAAATCAAAGTATTTGTGCCAAAACAGTATTTCTGCCATATTGTGGTATTTGTGCTACAAAAGTTACTACATTACAACATGAATACGGATTAAAGATGAAATAAACTGGCAACAAATTCCTCCACTACAAACCAGTCTGATACCACTTCTTTGCATTGTTGACGTTTACTAAGGCACTACCCAAAAGGCGCCACAAGAGGGCACTCCAACACAACAGATGACCTATGTACACTGATGCACTTAGTAACAGTCAGCCTCCTACTTTGCCACTACGTAATACAGCGGAAATCCAGTAGCAGAAATACAATGTTTTGGCAGAAACATTGTAATTTCACTCAAATACTATGAAATAGCAGTAATACTATGATTTGGCAGAAATACTATGTTTCAGTACAAATACTATGACAAAGCAGAAATACTATAACTTAGAAGTAATACTATAACAAAAGGGATTCCTCAAAATACTATGAAATTGCAGTAATTCTATGATTTGGCAGAAATACTGTACTCCGTACAAATACAATGCTTTGGTAAAAATACTATATTTTGATTTTAACTCTATGATTTGAAAAAGATGAAAGCATTGAAAAAGGTGAAAAGGCTGAAAGGAGCAGAAAAGAGATGAATCAGCAGAATTTCTGCAGAAAAGAGGCAAAGAAGCAGAACGTTGCGCTCAAAAGAGGTGAATGAGCAGAATTTCTGCTGAAAAGAGGCAAAGAAGCAGAACGTTGCGCTGAAAAGAGGTGAATGAGCAGAATTTCTGCTGAAAAGACGCAGAATTTCTGCTGAAAAGAGGCAGAAGGTTCTGTATGTAGAAAAAGAAACACGATGAACCATGTGTGAAATAAATAAAGAAATGAAATGCAAGAACAACCTGATTCTGCTCAAATTCACCAATCAGAGCTACTGCCTCTGTCTGCTTCATTAGGCTGGGTACTTGTATGTATTTCGGTCTATATTAGAAAAGCTGCTAAAATTATAAAACTTTGCAGAAATGTAATAAATGATCAATATAAATGACAGGTCTGTGATAGTGTTTAAATTTGTAATGAAAAAAAAATGTTGAAGCAAGGTGGGATTGAACCCACAACCTTTGAGCTGCAGAGCCGTGTCATTACTGATTGCGCCACCTGGCAAGGGGGCAGGCGGCTGAAAAACAAATAGATCAGCAATCAGAAATAGATCGCGGTGAGAGGCGAAAAGCGCCGTTTTTTGGAGTTACAAAACGTTGTGTAACTCAAAAACTAGGAGGACTAGAAGAATAATTCTTGTACTGGGTGAATCAGCGGACTTTGGTGTATTTTGACTGCGATTTTCATAGCTCTTTGTACCTCCGTCGCGGAGATATGACGAGAGAAGAAACGGCTTCATTTTCAGAGTGTGAGAACTGAGAGGAGGACAGATTTCCACCCCTCAAACAAACGTAATTTATGGCTCAACGGTAAGACGAATGTAAGAACTGCTTCCACTGTGAGTGTCAGGAGTGTCTGAAGATATATTGGCACAAGCCTCATGTCCTAACTTTGTTTTGTTAAAGAGATGCGGCGATTTGAAAATCCCTGTCATTAGAGAATTTCAGCTCTGAATTTAAAAACCTCCACATAGACTTTGAATGGGGATTTGTCACACCTTGTGTCACTTCGAGGCAAATTGCGAAAAAACGGTAAATCTCACAATAAAGATAGTAACATTGTCTAAAAGCCAGCAAAAATACCTACGTTTTGATGTATAATTTGTGGGGGCTGAGTGTAAATTGAGCGACTAGCAAGAAATTGTTCGGACATGAAGAGAAAATTCAGAAAAGACCAGCACACACTCTGAGTTAATTGCATAGCAACCATAGCAACGCATGTATTTTCTGAAAAATCACAATTTTGCAACTGAAAACTTAAAGAGAGATAAGATTAAAACGGTAGAAGGTCTGAAAAAGCTGATTCAGACAGGAATAGCCCAATACTTTGAGAACATTTTAAAGTTTGAATGGAGTTTCTAGGTGAAAGTATGAGGAAGTAGTTAAGTTTCAAAACCAAGCAAGTTTTAGCAGAATTGTGGAAGTTTCCCATTCATTTCAATGGGACAAATTAAAGGAAAAAAGTGTAATATTTTAAAAAGTATAATAGTAATAAACACCAAAAGTCATAGCTGGAATTAGCAGAAAGAGCAGAACAGCTTAGAGTTTGAACTGAGAAAATCGGCTGAAAACTGAGGGAGTAGTTAAGTGCCAAAAAACTTGAAAACTTGCAGCAACTTGAAAAAGAATAAAGTTTAAAGAGAAACAGGAACTCAATAGTGTGGAAGCCCTTGAGGGCATCCACACAAATAGTGGAATAAAGAATGAAGAGAAACAGGAACTCAATAGTGTGGAAGCCCTTGAGGGCATCCACACAACTAGAAAAATTTGCATTTCCTGCGAAAATGCTGTGTGGATGCCTTAACGCTGAAGCTGTCTGCTGAAAAGATGAAAAAGATGAAAAGTTGCAAAAAGTTTATGGTGGTGTGAAAACAAATGCCTCCCTGAGGAGGATTCGAACCTGGCCCTCCTGGGCTCAAGGTAGAGACTCATCTCACTGTGCCAAACTCACTCTCAGAAGGAAAGAGATGGAAAGACTGACAATTATGGTGGAATGAGCAGAAGCGGCTGAGAATTGTGCTGATAAGAGGTGAAAAGGCTGAAAATTTTGCAGAAAAGAGGTGAATCAGCAGAATTTCTGCATAAAAGAGGCAAAGAAGCAGAAACTTGCGCTGAAAAGAGATGAATCAGCAGAGTTTCTGCTGAAAAGAGTTTTTTTTTTCTGAAAACAGCCAAAAAAGCTGGAATTTGTGCTGAAAAGGGGTGAAGAAGCTAAAGTATACCAAATCAAAGTATTTGTGCCAAAACATAGTGTTTCTACCATATTGTGGTACTACTACATTACAACATGAATACGGATTAAAGATGAAATAAACTGGCAACAAATTCCTCCACTACAAACCAGTCTGATACCACTTCTTTGCAGTGTTCACATTTTCACATTTAGTAAGGCACTACCCAAAAGGCGCCACAAGAGGGCACTCCAACACAAGAGATGACCTATGTACACTGATGCACTTAGCCTCCTACTTTGCCACTACGTAATACAGCGGAAATACAGTAGCAGAAATACAATGTTTTTGCAGAAACACTGTAATTTCACTCAAATACTGTGAAATAGCAGTAATACTATGATTTGGCAGAAATACAATGTTTCAGTACAAATACTATGACAAAGCAGAAATACTATGACTTAGAAGTAATACTATAAGAAAAGGGATTCCTCAAAATACTATGAAATTGCAGTAATTCTATGTTTTGGCAGAAATACTGTACTCCGTACAAATACAATGCTTTGGTAAAAATACTATATTTTGATTTGAACTCTATGATTTGAAAAAGATGAAAGCATTGAAAAAGGTGAAAAGGCTGAAATGAGCAGAAAAGAGATGAATCAGCAGAATTTCTGCAGAAAAGAGGCAAAGAAGCAGAACGTTGCGCTGAAAAGAGGTGAATGAGCAGAATTTCTGCTGAAAAGAGGCAAAGAAGCAGAACGTTGCGCTGAAAAGAGGTGAATGAGCAGAATTTCTGCTGAAAAGAGGCAGAATTTGTGCTGAAAAGAGGCAGAAGGTTCTGTATGTAGAAAAAGAAACACGATGAACCATGTGTGAAATAAATAAAGAAATGAAATGAAAGAACAACCTGATTCTGCTCAAATTCACCAATCAGAGCTACTGCCTCTGTCTGCTTCATTAGGCTGGGTACTTGTATGTATTTCGGTCCATATTAGAAAAGCTGCTAAAATGATAAAACTTTGCAGAATTGTAATAAATGATCAATATAAATGACAGGTCTGTGATAGTGTTTAAATTTGTAATGAAAAAAAAATGTTGAAGCAAGGTGGGATTGAACCCAGGACCTTTGAGGTGCAGAGCCGTGTCATTACTGATTGCGCCACCTGGGAAGGGGGCGGGCGGCTGAAAGACAGACATTTGGGCAGTCAGAAAATAGATCGCGGTGAGCGGCGAAAAGCGCCGTTTTTTGGAGTTACAAAACGTCGTGTAACTCAAAAACTAGGAGGGCTAGCAGCATAATTCTTGTACTGGGTGAATCAGCGGACTTTGGTGTATTTTGACTGCGATTTCCATAGCTCTTTGTACCTCCGTTGCGGAGATATGACGAGAGAAGAAACGGCTTCATTTTCAGAGTATGAAAACTGAGAGGAGGACAGATTTCCACCCCTCAAACAAACATAATTTATGGCTCAACGGTAAGACGAATGTAAAAACTGCTTCCACTGTGAGTGTCAGGAGTGTCTGAAGATATATTGGCACAAGCCTCATGTCCTAACTTTGTTTTGTTAAAGAGATATAACGATTTGAAAATGCCTCTCATTAGAGAATTTCAGCTCTGAATTTCAAAACCTCCCCATAGACTTTGAATGGGGATTTGTCCATCCTTGTGTCACTTTGAGGCAAATTGCGAAAAAACGGTAAATCTCACAATAAAGATAGTGACATTGTCTGAAAGCCAGCAAAAATACCTACGTTTTGATGTATAATTTGTGGGGGTTGAGTGGAAATTGAGCGAGTAGCAAGAAGTTGTTCGGACATGAAGAGAAACTTCAGAACAGACCAGCACACACTCTGAGTTAATTGCATAGCAACCATAGCAACGCATGTATTTTCTGAAAAATCACAATTTTGGAACTGAAAACTTAAAGAGAGATAAAATTAAAACGGTAGAAGATCTGAAAAAGCTGAATCACACAGGAATAGCCCAATAATCTGAGAACATTTTAAAGTTTGAATGGAGTTTCTAGGTGAAAGTATGAGGAAGAAGTTAAGTTTCAAAACCAAGCAAGTTTTAGCAGAATTGTGGAAGTTTTCCATTCATTTCAATGGGACAAATTAAAGGAAAAAAGTGTAATATTTTAGAAAGTATAATAGTAATAAACACCAAAAGTCATAGCCGGAATTAGCAGAAAGAGCAGAACAGTTTAGAGTTTGAACTGAGAAAATCGGCTGAAAACTGAGGGAGTAGTTAAGTGCCGACAAACGTACGGAAGCAACTAGATTATGGTGGAATAAAGAACTAGAAAAAATTGCATTTCCTGCGAAAATGCTGTGTGGATGCCTTAACGCTGAAGCTGTCTGCTGAAAAGCTGAAAAAGATGAAAAGTGTCAAAAAGTTGTATGGTGGTGGAAATAAAAAAAGTCACCATGAGCAGGATTTGAATCTGGCCCTCTTAGTCTAAAGGCAGCTACTCATCTCACTGACCCAAACTCATTTACATGAACAAGCGGTGGAGAGACAGACAATTCTGCTGAAATGAGCAGAAGCTGCTGAGAATTGTGCTGATGAAAGGTGAAAAGGCTGACAATTTTGCAGAAAAGAGGTGAATCAGCAGAGTTTCTGCTGAAAAGAGATTTTTTTTTGAAAACAGCCAAAAAACCTGGAATTTGTGCTGAAAAGGGGTGAAAAAAATGTAAACTTTGCTGAAAAAGGGTGAAGAAGCTAAAGTATACCAAATCAAAGTATTTGTGCCAAAACATAGTATTTCTGCCATATTGTGGTACTACTACATTACAACATGAATACAGATTAAAGATGAAAGAAACTGGCAACAAATTCCTCCACTACAAACCAGTCTGATACCACTTCTTTGCAGTGTTCACGTTTACTAAGGCACTACCCAAAAGGCGCTACAAGAGGGCACTCCAACACAAGAGATGACCTATGTACGCTGATGCACTTAGTAACAGTCAGCCTGCTTGAATTGGCAGAAATACAATGATTTAGTAGTAATACTATAACATAACAGATATACTGTGATGTTGCAGACATAGTATGTTTTTGCACTACTCATTTGTAGTGAAAAAAATTAGCAATATAAATTACAGGTCTGTGATAGTGTATAAATTTGTAGTGAAAAAAAAATGTTGACCAAGGTGGGATTGAACCGACAACCTTTGAGCTGCAGAGCCGTGTCATTACTGAATGCTGCTGTAATACTATGATTTTGAAGGAATACTATAATTTGGTAGAAATACTTTGCCTTAGTAGTAATACTATAACATAACAAATATACTGTGATTTTGCAGACATAGTATGTTTTACCACAAATAGTACGATTTTGCTCAAATACTATGAAATTGCAGTAATACTATGATTTTGAAGGAATACTATGATTTGGTAGAAATACTTTGCCTTAGTAGTAATACTATAACATAACAAATATACTGTGATTTTGCAGACATAGTATTTTTTTGCACAAATACTACGATTTTGCTCAAATACTATGAAATTGCAGTAATACTATGATTTTGAAGGAATACTTTGATTTGGTAGAAATACTATGCCTTAGTAGTAATACTATAACATAACAGATATAGTGTGATTTTGCAGAAATAGTATGTTTTTGCACAAATACTACAATTTGGCAAGAAATACTATGTTTGGGCACAAATACTATGATTTGCTATAAATACTATGATTTGGCACATATACTATAATCAGCAGATATACTATATCACAACAGAAATTCTACAACTTAGTAGTAATACTATAACATAACAGAAATTTTAATTTGGGAAACAAATAACCTGATTTGGCACAAATACGATGATATGGCAGAAATACTATGATTGGGTACAAATACTATGATTTGGTACAAGTACTATGACTTAGTACAAATATTATGAATTGGCACAAATACTATGATTAAGCAGAATTACTATGTTTTAACATAAATAATATCTTTTGACAGAAATTTTAGCTAAAAGGTACTCTTTCTGCTTTTTAGCAGAAATACTGTAATTTTGCATAAATACTATGATTTGGGATAAATACTATGATTTGGCAGATATACTATATTCAGCACATACACTATAACATAACAGAAATACCTCCACCTACTAGTAATACTATAACATATCAGAAATGTCATGATTTGACACAAAAACCATGATTTGGCACAAATACCATGATTTGGCAAAAATACTATGATTTCCCAGAATTACTATGATTGAGCAGAAGTACTAAGATGTAGTAGAAGTACTTTGATTTAGCAGAAATACTATTATGGAGGAGTAATACTTTAACATGGGAGAAATATTGATACACACACACATACACAGAGCCTAAAGGGAACAGTGGCTGTTAAGAGTCTGGGCTTGGTATATCTAGGTCAGTTAAATTAGCTGCACCTGCTGTAATCAGCCCTTACACACACAGAAACAGAGAGGTATGAGTTTTCTTCAGTGTATTTCTGACATTCAGGATTCACCTCGAACAAATGGCCATAATTTCCTAACCGTAGGGGCTAGAACGCTCATTCTGACACCGTTTTGTTCAGAAGAGATGGGGGAATCTGCAGGTCTTCATAATTCAGAGATAAAATATAGATTCTTGAAGACATATGACTTGTAATACACTGTAACTTAGTAGAGGCGAAGCAAAACTGCCTTGACTTGCCCTCAAACAACGTTTTGTAACTCTAAATCTATATGGAGCATCAAAATCATTCTTTCACCGTAAGAAACAGCAGGCTTTGGTGAACAGTCATGGAAATTTTCAGGTCTCTGTTGAAATCCATAAAAAAGATATGACGAGAGAAGAAAGTGCCTCATTTCCAGAGTTTGAAATCTAAAGAAATCTGAGAGGGGGACAAATTTCCTACCCCCAAACAACTGTAATTCACGGCCAAACGGTAATAGGTGAGGAAAATACTCTTGAATTGTGAGCAGCAGGAGAGTCTGAAGATATATTGGCACAAGCCTCATGTCTCAACTTTGTTTCGTTAAGGAGATACAACGATTTAAAAATGCCTCTTATTAGAAAATTCAGCGGTGATTTTGAACAAACTCTCCATTCACTTTCTATGGAGTGTTTTCACACCTTGTGTTGCTCTGAGGAGATGTGCCAAAATTCTGTAAGTCCGACAACAATGATAGTGACATTTTCTGAAAGCCAGCAAAAATACCTACATTTTGATGTATAATTTGTGGGGGTTGAGCGGAAATTTAGCGAGTAGCAAGAAGTTGTTCAAGCATGAAGAGAAAATTCAGAACAGACCAGCCCTCACTCTGAGTTAATTGCATAGCAACCATAACAACGCATGTATTTTCTGAAAAATCACAATTTTGCAACTCAAAACTTAAAGAGGTATAAAATTAAAACGGTAGAAGATCTGAAAAAGCTGAATCATACAGGAATAGCCCAATAATCTGAGAACATTTTAAAGTTTGAATGGAGTGTCTAGGTGAAAGTATGAGGAAGTAGTTAAGTTTCAAAAACAAGCAAGTTTTAGCAGAATTGTGGAAGTTTTCCATTCATTTCAATGGGACAAATTAAAGGAAAAAAGTGTAATATTTTAAAGAGTATAATAGTAATAAACACCAAAAGTCATAGCCGGCATTAGCAGAAAGAGCAGAACAGTTTAGAGTTTGAACGGAGAAAATCGGCTGAAAACTGAGGGAGTAGTTAAGTGCCAAAAAGTGTACGGAAGCAACTAGTAAATAGTGGAATAAAGAATAAAGAGAAACAGGAACTCAATAGTGTGGAAGCCCTTTTAGGGCATCCACACAACTAGAAAAAAAATTTGCATTTCCTGCGAAAATGCTGTGTGGATGCCGGAACGCTGAAGCTGTCTGGTGAAAATGACTGAAAAGATGAAAAGCTGCAAAAATTTTATGGCAGTAAAGAAACTGAAAAATTCTGCTGAAAACAGGTAAAGAAGCAGAATCTTTTCCTGAAAAGAGGTGAAAAGGCAAAGATTCTGCTTAAAAGGGGTACAGAAGTTCAAATTTGTCCTGAAAAGAGGAGAGGTGAAAAGGTTTCTTTTGAAATTAGTAGAAGATACTGAGATTTGTACTGAAAAGAGGTGAAAGGCTGAGAATTCTGCTTAAAATAGGTGAATCACCAGAATTTCTACTGAAAAGAGGTAAAGAAGTAGTTGCACTGAAAACAGGTGAATCAGCAGAATGTTAAAAAAGAGATTTCTGTTGAAAACACCTGAAAAATCTGGGATTTGTGCTGAAAAGGGGTGAAAAAACTCACAATTCTGCTGAAACGGGGTGAAGAAGAGGTGTTGGGCTGTTGAGAAGAGTTAAATAAGTTGAACTGACAAATGCGATGATTGGGTACAAATACTATAATTTGTCACAAGTACTATGATTTAGTACAAATACTGTGATTTGGCAGAAATACTATGATTTGGCAATAATACTGCATTTTAGCACAACTACTGAGATTTGATTGAAATACTATGATTTAGAAAAGATATTATGACTTTGTACAAATACAATGTTTTGGCACAAATAATATGATTTGGTTCAGATGCTATGATTTAAAACAAATACTATGATTTGGCAGAAATACTATTATTTAGTTGAAATACTATGATTTACCAGAAATACTATGCCTTAGTAGTAATACTATAACACAACAGATATATGATGATTTTGCAGACATTTTGGTTTTACACAAATACTATAATGTGGCAGAAATACTATGTTTTAGCACAAATACTATGATTTGCTATAAATACTATGATTTGGCACATATACTGTATTCAGCAGAGATACTATAACAAAATAGAGAGTCTACGACTTAGTAGTAATACTATAACATAATAGATATACTATGATTTTGCAGACAGTCTATGTTTTTGCACAACTAGCACAATGTGGCAGAAATACTATGATTTGGCACAAGTACTATGATTTAGTAGAAATACTCTTATTGGCAGAAATACTATGTGTCAGTACAAATACTATGATTTGGCAATAATACTGCGTTTCAGCACAACTACTGAGATTTGATTGAAATACTATGATTTACAAGAAATAGTATGACTTCGTACAAATACTATGTTTTGGTTCGAATACTATGATTTGCAAAAAATACTATGATTTGGCACAAGTACCATGATTTAGTACAAATACTACGAATTGGCAGAAGTACTGTGACTTAGTAGTAATACTTTAACATAACACATATACTGTGATTTAACAGACAATATGTTTTTGCACGAATACTACGATTTCGATCAAATACTATGAAATTGCAGTAATACTATGATATTGAAGGAATACTATGATTTGGTAGAAATACCATGCCTTAGTAGTAATACTATAACATAACAGATATACTCTGATTTTGCAGACATAGTATGTTTTTGCACATATACTACGATTTTGCTCGAATACTACGATTTTGCTCAAATACTACGAAATTGCAGTAATACTATGATTTTGAAGGAATACTATGATTAGGTAGAAATACTGTGACTTAGTAGTAATACTTTAACATAACAGATATACTGTTATTTTGCAGACATAGTATGTTTTTGCAGATATACTACGATTTTGCTCAAAGACTATGAAATTGCAGTAATACTATGATTTTGAAGGAATACCATGATTAGGTAGAAATACTATGCCTTAGTAGTAATACTATGACATAACAGATATACTGTGATTTAACAGACAATATGTTTTTGCACCAATACTACGAATTCCCTCAAATACTATGAAATTGCAGTAATACTATGATTTTGAAGGAATACCATGATTTGGTAGAAATACTATGCCTTAGTAGTAATACTATAACATAACAGATATACTGTGATTTTGCAGAGACATAGTATGTTTTTGCACATATACTACGATTTTGCTCAAATACTATGAAATTGCAGTAATACTATGATTTTGAAGGAATACTATGATTAGGTAGAAATACTATGCCTTAGTAGTAATACTATAACATAACAGATATACTGTGATTTAGCAGACATAGTATGTTTTAGGACAAATACTACGATTTTGCTCAAATACTATGAAACTGCAGTAATAATATGATTTTGAAGGAATACTATGATTTGGTAGAAATACTACGCCTTAGTACTAATACTATAACATAGCAGTTATAATGTGATTTTGCAGACATAGTATGTTTTTGCACTAATACTACGAGTTCGCTCAAATACTATGAAATTGCAGTAATACTATGATTTTGAAGGAATACTATGATTTGGTAGAAAAACTATGCCTTAGTAGTAATACCATAACACAACAGATATACTATGATTTTGCAGACATTCTATGTTTTTGCACAAATACTATAATTTGGCAGAAATACTATATTTGGGCACAAATACTATGATTTGCTATAAATACTATGATTTGGCACATATACTATAATCAGCAGATATAGTGTAGCATAACAAAAATTCTACGACTTAGTAGTAATACTATAACATAACAGAAATTTTAATTGGGCACAAATAACATGATTTGGCACAAATACCATGATTTGGGTAAAAAAATACCATGATTTGGCACAAATACGATGATATGGCAGAAATACTATGATTGGGTACAAATACTATGATTTGGCACAAGAACTATGACTTAGTACAAATACTATGATTTGGAACAAATACTATGATTTAGCAGAAATACTATGTTTTAACATAAATAATATCTTTTGACACAAATTTCTGCTAAAAGGTACTATTTCTGCTTTTTAGTAGAAATACTGTAATTTTGCACAAATACTATGATTTGGGATAAATACTATGATTTGGCAGACATACCACTTAGTAGTAATACTATAACATAACAGAAATTTTAATTGGGCACAAATACCATGATTTGGCACAAATACAATGATATGGCAGAAATACTATGATTGGGTACAAATACTATGATTTGGCACAAGTACTATGACTTAGTACAAATACTATGATTTAGCAGAAATACTATGTATGTTTTAACATAAATAATATCTTTTGACAGAAATTTCTGCTAAAAGGTACCATTTCTGCTTTTTAGCAGAAATATTTTGCATAAATACTATGATTTGGGATAAATACTATGATTTGGCAGATATACTATATTCAGCACATATACTATAACATAATAGACATTCCTCCACTTAGTAGTAATACTATAACATAAAATAAATATTATGGTTTGGCCCCAAAACCATGATTTGGCACAAATACCATGATTTTTCAAAAATACTATGATTTAGCAGAAATACTATGATTGAGCAGAAGTACTAAGATGTAGTAGAAGTACTTTGATTTAACAGAAATACTATTATGGAGGAGTAATACTTTAACATGGGAGAAATATTGATACACACACACATACACAGAGCCTAAAGGGAACAGTGGCTGTTAAGAGTCTGGGCTTGGTATATCTAGGTCAGTTAAATTGGCTGCACCTGCTGTAATCAGCCCTTACACACACAGACACAGAGAGAGCTATGGGTTTTCTTCAGTGTATTTCTCACATTCAGGATTCCCCTCGAACAAATGGCCATAATTTCCTAACCGTAGGGGCTAGAACGCTCATTCTGACACCGTTTTGTTCAGAAGAGATGGGGGAATCTGCAGGTCTTCTTAATTCAGCGATAAAATATAAATTATTGAAGATATATGACTTGTAATACATTGTAACTGAGTAGAGGCAAAGGAAAACTGCTTTGACTTGCCCTCAAACAACGTTTTGTAACTCTAAATCTATATGGAGCATCAAAATCATTCTTTCACCGTAAGAAACAGCAGGCTTTGGTGAACAGTCATAGGAATTTTCAGGTATCTGTGGAAATCCATCAAAAAGATATGACGAGAGAAAAAAGTGCCTCATTTCCAGAGTTTGAAATCTGAAGAAATCTGAGCGAGGGACAAATTTCCTATCCTCAAACAAGTGTAATTCATGGCCAAACGGTAATAGCTGAGCAAAAAATTCTTGAATTGTGAGCATCAGGGATGTCTGAAGATATATTGGCACAAGCGTCATGTCTCAACTTTGTTTCATTAAGGAGATATGACGATTTGAAAACGCCTGTCATTAGAGAAATCCAACGCTGATTTTGAACAAACTCTCCATTGACTCTCTAAGGAGACTTTACAGACTTTGTGTTGCTCTGAGGAGATTTGCCAAAATTCTGTAACTCCCACAACAATGATAGTGACAATGTCTGAAAGCCAGCAAAAATACCTACGTTTTGATGTATATTTTGTGGGGGTTGAGTGGAAATTGAGCGAGTAGCAAGAAGTTGTTCAGACATGAAGAGAAAATTCAGAAAGGACAAGTGCACACTCTGAGTTAATTGCATAGCAACCATAACAACGCATGTATTTTCTGAAAAATCACAATTTTGCAACTGAAAACTTAAAGAGGTATAAGATTAAAACGGTAGAAGATCTGAAAAAGCTGAATCATACAGGAATAGCCCAATAATCTGAGAACATTTTAAAGTTTGAATGGAGTTTCTAGGTGAAAGTATGAGGAAGTAGTTACGTTTCAAAAACAAGCAAGTTTTAGCAGAATTTCTGAAGATTTCCATTCATTTCAATGGGACAAATTAAAGGAAAAAAGTGTAATATTTTAAAAAGTAAAATAGTAATAAACACCAAAAGTCATAGCCGGAAAGAGCAGAAAGAGCAGAACAGTATAGAGTTTGAACTGAGAAAATCGGCTGAAAACTGAGGAAGTAGTTAAGTGCCGAAAAACGTACGGAAGCAACTAGTAAATAGTGGAATAAAGAACTAGAAAAAATTGCATTTCCTGCGAAAATGCTGTGTGGATGCCTTAACGCTGAAGCTGTCTGCTGAAAAGCTGAAAAAGCTGAAAAGTTGTAAAAAGTTGTATGTTGGTGAAAAGAAAATGTCACCCTGAGCAGGATTCGAACCTGGCTCTGTCAGACTCAAAGCAGCTACTCATCTCACTGACCCAAACTCATTTACACAAAGAAGAGGTGGACAGACGGACAATTCTGCTGAAATGAGCAGAAGCTGCTGAGAATTGTGCTGATAAGAGGTGAAAAGGCTGAAAATTTTGCAGAAAAGAGATGAATCAGCAGAATTTCTGCAGAAAAGAGGCAAAGAAGCAGAAACTTGCGCTGAAAAGAGATGAATCAGCAGAGTTTCTGCTGAAAATAGTTTTTTTTTTTCTGAAAACAGCCAAAAAAGCTGGAACTTGTGCTGAAAAGGGGTGAAGAAGCTAAAGTATACCAAATCAAAGTATTTGTGCCAAAACATAGTATTTCTGCCATATTGTGGTACTACTACATTACAACATGAATACGGATTAAAGATGAAAGAAACTGTCAAAAAAATTCCTCCACTACAAACCAGTCTGATACCACTTCTTTGCAGTGTTCATATTTACTAAGGCACTACCCAAAAGGCGCCACAAGAGGGCACTCCAACACAAGAGATGACCTATGTACACTGATGCACTTAGTAACAGTCAGCCTCCTACTTAGCCACTACGTAATACAACGATATTACAGTGTACAAATTCACATAAATTTGCAGGGGGAACAAACAAAGCAGGAACAAGCCCAAAACAATAAAATAACTGGGCTGCCATAGCTATCACTAACTAGCACATACGCTAAAGGTAACTAAAACCAGTACACACAAGGAGCAGGGTAAACATCTTAAGCATGGAACATTAACTCACGTTTATGTGATACACTCCATCCCCAACAAATACAGGATGGGCTATTTGCTCCCCTTCCCAGCAGCTCTCTCCTCAATCGTTAGCCCAGGAACGAAGGAAGACCATCTATGAATCCCATGAATTCCCTCACTGCTCAGAGGCTGCTGGGTAATGTAGCTCACAATAACACAGGTTTTTCTACAAGCACAAATACTATAACATAGCAGAAATACTGTGATTTTGTTGAAATACTATGCTTTAGGACAAATACTATGATTTGGCAGTAATACTATGTTTTAGGACATATACTATGATTTGGCTCAAATACTATGATATAGCAGCAATACTATGTTTTGGTACAAATGCTGCGCTTAGGCACAAATATTATGATTTGGCAGACACTATGATTTAGCAGACATAATATGATTTGGCAGAAATACTAAACTTTGGCACAAATACTATAATTGAGTACTTTAAGATGAGAGAAATACTATGATTTAGCAGAAATACAATGTTTTTGCAGAAACACTGTAATTTCACTCAAATACTATGAAATAGTATTTCTGCCAAATGATAGTATTACTGCTATGTTTCAGTACAAATACTATGACTTAGAAGTGATACTATAACAAAAGGGATTCCTCAAAATACTATGAAATTGCAGTAATTCTATGATTTTGAAGGAATATTATGATTTGGCACAAGTACTATGATTTAGTACAAATACTCTTATTGGCAGAAATACTATGCCTTTGTAGTAATACTATAACATAACAGATGTACTGTGATTTTGCAGACATAGTATGTTTTTTTTCACAAATACTACAATTTTGCTCAAATACTATGAAATTGCAGTAATACTATGATTTTGAATGATTTCTATGATTTGGTAGAAATACTATGCCTTAGTAGTAATACTATAATGTAACAGAAATTTTAATTGGGCACAAATAACATGATTTGGCACAAATACCACGATTTGGCAAAAAAATACCATGATTTGGCACAAATATGATGATATGGCAGAAATACTATGACTTAGTACAAATACTATGATTTGGCACAAATGGTATGATTTAGCAGAGATACTATGTTTTAATATAAATAATATCTTTTGACAGAAATTTCTGCTAAAAGGTACTCTTTCTGCTTTTTAGCAGAAGTACTGTAATTTTGCATAAATACTATGATTTGGGATAAATACTATGATTTGGCAGATATACTATATTCAGCACATATACTGTAACATAACAGACATTCCTCCACTTAGTAGTAACCTCATAACATGAAATAAATATTATTGGTTTGGCCCCAAAACCATGATTTTTCACAAATACCATGATTTTTCAAAAATACTATGATTTAGCAGAAATACTGTGATTGAGCAGAAGTACTAAGATGTAGTAGAAGTACTTTGATTTAGCACAAATACTATTATGGAGGAGTAATACTTTAACATGGGAGAAATATTGATACACACACACACATACACAGAGCCTACAGGGAACAGTGGCTGTTAAGACTCTGGGCTTGGTATATCTAGGTCAGCTAAAATGGCTGCACCTGCTGTAATCAGCACTTACACACACAGACAAAGAGAGAGCTATGGGTTTTCTTCAGTGTATTTCTCACATTCAGGATTCCCCTGAATGTGCAGTACGCAGTATTATTGATTTGGCAATAATACTGCGTTTTAGCACAACTACTGAGATTTGATTGAAATACTATGATTTGCAAAAAATACTATGATTTGGCACAAGTACCATGATTTAGTACAAATACTACGAATTGGCAGAAATACTGTGACTTACTAGTAATACTTTAACATAACAGATATACTGTGATTTAGCAGACATAGTATGTTTTTGCACATATACTAAGATTTTGCTCAAATACTATGAAATTGTAGTAATACTATGATTTTGAAGGAATACCATGATTAGGTAGAAATACTATGCCTTAGTAGTAATACTATGACATAACAGATATACTGTGATTCAACAGACAATATGTTTTTGCACGAATACTACGATTTCGCTCAAATACTATGAAATTGCAGTAATACTATGATTTTGAAGGAATACTATGATTTGGTAGAAATACTATGCCTTAGTACTAATACTATAACATAACAGATATAGTGTGATTTTGCAGAGATAGTATGTTTTTGCAAAAATACTACAATTTGGCAAGAAATACTATGTTTGGGCACAAATACTATGATTTGCTATAAATACTATGATTTGGCACATATACTATAATCAGCAGATATACTATAACATAACAAAAATTCTACGACTTAGTAGTAATACTATAACATAACAGAAATTTCAATTGGGCACAAATATCATGATCTGGCACAAATACCATGATTTGGCACAAATACAATGATATGGCAGAAATACTAAGATTGGGTACAAATACTGTGATTTGGCACAAGTACTATGACTTAGTACAAATACTATGATTTGGCACAAATACTATGATTTAGCAGAAATAATATCTTTTGACAGAAATTTCTGCTAATAGGTACTATTTCTGCTTTTTAGCAGAAATACTGCAATTTTGCATAAACACTATGATTTGGCAGATATACTATATTCAGCACATATACTATAACATAACAGAAATACCTCCACCTACTAGTAATACTATACCATATCAGAAATGTCATGATTTGACCCCAAAACCATGATTTGGCACAAATACCATGATTTGGCAAAAATACTATGATTACCCAGAATTACTATGATTGAGCAGAAGTACTAAGATGTAGTAGAAGTACTTTGATTTAGTAGAAATACTATTATGGAGGAGTAATACTTTAACATGGGAGAAATATTGATACACACATACACAGCGCCTAAAGGGAGCACTGGCTGTTAAGAGTCCGAGCTTGGTATATCTAGGTCAGTTAAATTGGCTGCACCTGCTGTAATCAGCCCTTACACACACAGACACAGAGAGAAGCATGAGTCTTCTTCAGTGTATTTCTCACATTCAGGACTCCCCTTGAACAAATGGCCATAATTTCCTAACCGTAGGGGCTAGAACGCTCATTCTGACACCGTTTTGTTCAGAAGAGATTGGGGAATCTGCAGGTCTTCATAATTCAGTGATAAAATATAAATTATTGAAGATATATGACTTGTAATACACTGTAACTTAGTAGAGGCAAAGCAAAACTGCCTTGACTTGCCCTCAAACAACGTTTTGTAACTCTAAATCTATATGGAGCATCAAAATGATTCTTTCACCATAAGGAACAGCAGGCTTTGGTGAACAGTCATGGAAATTTTCAGGTCTCTGTGGAAATCCATCAAAAAGATATGACGAGAGAAAAAAGTGCCACATTTCCAAAGTTGGAAATCTGAACAGATCTGAGCGAATGACGAATTTCCTACCTTCAAACAAATGTAATTCATGGCCAAACGGTAATAGGTGAGAAAGAAATTCTTGAATTGTGAGCATCAGGAGTGTCTGAAGATATATTGGCACAAGCGTCATGTCTCAACTTTGTTTCATTAAGGAGATATGACGATTTGAAAATGCCTGTCATTAGAGAAATCCAGCGCTGATTTGAAACAAACTCTCCATTGACTCTCTAAGGAGACTTTACAGACTTTGTGTTGCTCTGAGGAGATTTGCCAAAATTCTGTAACTCCCACAACAATGATAGTGACAATTTCTGAAAGCCAGCAAAAATACCTACGTTTTGATGTATAATTTGTGGGGGTTGAGTGGAAATTGAGCGAGTTGCAAGAAGTTGTTCAGACATGAAGAGAAAATTCAGAAATTTCCACTGTCCACTCTGAGTTAATTGCATAGCAACCATAACAACGCATGTATTTTCTGAAAAATCACAATTTTGCAACTGAAAACTTAAAGAGGTATAAAATTAAAATGGTAGAAGATCTGAAAAAGCTGAATCATACAGGAATAGCCCAATAATCTGAGAACATTTTAAAGTTTGAATGGAGTTTCTGGGTGAAAGTATGAGGAAGTAGTTAAGTTTCAAAAACAAGCAAGTTTTAGCAGAATTTCTTAAGATTTCCATTCATTTCAATGGGACAAATTAAAGGAAAAAAGTGTAATATTTTAAAAAGTATAATAGTAATAAACACCAAAAGTCATAGCCGGCATTAGCAGAAATAGCAGAACAGTTTAGAGTTTGAACTGAGAAAATCGGCTGAAAACTGAGGGAGTAGTTAAGTGCCAAAAAGTGTACGGAAGCAACTAGTAAATAGTGGAATAAAGAATAAAGAGAAACAGGAACTCAATAGTGTGGAAGCCCTTTAGGGCATCCACACAATAAAGAGAAACAGGAACTCAATAGTGTGGATGCTTCCAGCATCCACACAATAATAAAGAACTAGAAAAATTTGCATTTCCTGCGAAAATGCTGTGTGGATGCCTTAACGCTGAAGCTGTCTGCTGAAAAGATGAAAAAGATGAAAACTTGCAAAAAGTTGTATGGTGGTTAAAAAAAAAACATTGCCCTGAGCAGGATTCGAACCTGGCCCTCCTAGTCTCAAGGCAGCTACTCATCTCACTGAGCTAAACTCACTCTGACCAAAAAGAGGTGGAGAGACTGACAACTCTGCTGAAATGAGCAGAAGCTGCTGAGAATTGTGCTGAGAAGAGGCGAAAAGGCTGAAAATTTTCCAGAAAAGAGGTGAATCAGCAGAATTTCTGCTGAAAAGAGGTAAAGAAGCAGAATTTCTGCTCAAAAGAGTTTTTCCTGAAAACAGGTGAGATTTGTGCTAATAAGATGTGAAAAGGCTGAAGATTTTGCAGAAGAGGTGAATAAGCAGAATTTGGGCTGAAAAGAGGTGAAAATTCTGCTGAAAAGAGTTCTGCAGAACTCTTTTCAGCAGAAATTCTGCTGAAAAGATGTTTTTGCTGAAAATAGTTGAAAAAGCTGGGATTTGTGCTGAAAAGTGGTGAAAAAACTGAAAATTTTGCTGAAAAGGGGTGAAAAAGCTGAAATTGAGTTAAAAAAGTTTAACTGTCAACTGAAAGAAATGTTGCCATAAGCGGGATTTGAACCCGGGCCTCCCAGTCTGAGAACGGCTGCTTATCTCACTGAGCTAAAACACAGGTCTTCTCGGCAAAGAAAATCAGTGAGGCCACTGATAATATGGCAGAAATGGGCAAAAAATATTGCAAAAAAAATTCAATATCTCAAAAAGTATAGAAGTTATGAGCACCAAAAGTCATAGCCGGCATTAGCAGAAAGAGCAGAATTTTTTAAAGTTTGAATGGCGAAAATCGGCTGAAAACTGAAGGAGTAGTTAAGTGCCAAAAAGTGTACGGAAGCAACTAGAATAATATAGTGGAACTAGAAAAAATTGCATTTCCTGCGAAAATGCTGTGTGGATGCCTTAACGCTGAAGCTGTCTGCTGAAAAGCTGAAAAAGATGAAAAGTAGCAAAAGTTGTATGGTTGTGAAAAAAAATGTTGTCCTAAGCAGGATTTGAACCTGGCCCTCCTGGGTTTAAGGCAGCAACTATACTCACTGTGCCAAACTCACTCTGACAAAAGAAGAGATGGAGAGACTGACAATTATGGTGGAATGAGCAGAAGCTGCTGAGGATTGTCCTGATAACACATAAAAGCGCAGAAAATCTCGCAGAAAAGAGGTAAATAAGCAGAATTTCTGCAGAAAAGATGCAAAGAAGCAGAACATTGCGCTGAAAAGAGGTGAATCAGCACAATTTCTGCTGAAAAGAGGCAGAACAACCTGGTTCTGCTCAAATTCACCAATCAGAGGTACTGCTTCTGTCTGCTTCATCAGGCTGTGTACTTGTATATATTTCTACAAATTTATTGTGCTGATAAGAGGTGAAAATGCTGAAACTTTTGCAGAAAAGAGATGAATCAGCAGAATTTATGCAGAAAAGAGGCAAAGAAGCAGAATGTTATGCTGAAAAGAGATGAATCAGCAGAATTTATGCAGAAAAGAGGCAAAGAAGCAGAACGTTACGCTGAAAAGAGGTGAATGAGCAGAATTTCTGCTGAAAAGTGGCAAAGAAGCAGAACGTTGCGCTGAAAAGAGGTGAATGAGCAGAATTTCTGCTGAAAAGAGGCAGAATTTCTGCTGAAAAGAGGCAGAATGTTCTGTATGTAGAAAAAGAAACACGATGAATCATGTGTGAAAGAAATGAAATGAAAGAACAACCTGATTCTGCTCAAATTCACCAATCAGAGTTACTGCCTCTGTCTGCTGTCTGGGTACTTGTATGTATTTCGGTCCATATTAGAAAAGGTGCTAAAATTATAAAACTTTGCAAAATTGTAATAAATGATCAATATAAATGACAGGTCTGTGATAGTGTTCAAATTTGTAATGAAAATAAAACTGAAGCAAGGTGGGATTGAACCCACGACCTTTGAGTTGCAGAGCCGTGTGATTACTGATTGCACCACCTGGCAAGGGGGCGGGTGGCTGAAAAACATAGACATGAGCAGTCAGAAAATAGATCGCGGTGAGCGGCGAAAAGCGCCGTTTTTTGGAGTTACAAAACGTCGTGTATCTCAAAAACTAGGAGGGCTAGCAGCATAATTCTTGTACTGGGTGAATCAGCGGACTTTGGTGTACTTTGACTGCGATTTTCATAGCTCTTTGTACCTCCGTCGCGGAGATATGACGAGAGAAGAAACGGCTTCATTTTCAGAGTGTGAGAACTGAGAGGAGGACAGATTTCCACCCCTCAAACAAACGTAATTTATGGATCAACGGTAAGATGAATGTAAAAACTACTTCCACTGTGAGTGTCAGCAGTGTCTGAAGATATATTGGCACAAGCCTCATGTCCTAACTTTGCTTTGTTAATTAGATGTGACGATTTGAAAATCCCTCTCATTAGAGAATTTCAGCTCTGAATTTCAAAACCTCCACATAGACTTCGAATGGGGACTATGCAGACCATGTGTCACTTCGAGGCAAATTGCGAAAAAACGGTAAATCTCACAATAAAGATAGTAATATTGTCTGAAAGCCAGCAAAAATACCTACGTTTTGATGTATAATTTGTGGGGGTTGAGTGGAAATTGAGCGAGTAGCAAGAAGTTGTTCGGACATGAAGAGAAGTTTCAGAAAAGACCAGCACACACTCTGAGTTAATTGCATAGCAACCATAACAACGCATGTATTTTCTGAAAAATCACAATTTTGCAACTGAAAACTTAAAGAGGTATAAAATTAAAACGGTAGAAGATCTGAAAAAGCTGAATCATACAGGAATAGCCCAATAATCTGAGAACATTTTAAAGTTTGAATGGAGTTTCTGGGTGAAAGTATGAGGAAGTCGTTAAGTTTCAAAAACAAGCAAGTTTTAGCAGAGTTGTGGAAGTTTTCCATTCATTTCAATGGGACAAATTAAAGGAAAAAAGTGTAATATTTTAAAAAGTATAATAGTAATAAACACCAAAAGTCATAGCCATCATTAGCAGAAAGAGCAGAACAGTATAGAGTTTGAACTGAGAAAATCGGCTGAAAACTGAGGAAGTAGTTAAGTGCCAAAAAGTGTACGGAAGCAACTAGAGGAATAATAAAGAATAAAGAGAAACAGGAACTCAATAGTGTGGAAGCCCTTTAGGGCATCCACACAACTAGAAAAATTTGCATTTCCTGCGAAAATGCTGTGTGGATGCCTTAACGCTGAAGCCGTCTGCTGAAAAGCTGAAAAAGATGAAAAGTTGCAAGAAATTGTATGGTGGTGAAAAGAAAATGTCACCCTAAGCAGGGTTCGAACCTGGCCCTCCTGGTCTCAAGGTAGCTACTCATCTCACTGAGCGAAGCTTATTCTCACAAAGGATAGGTGGACAGACTGACCATTCTGCTGAAATGAGCAGAAGCTGCTGAGAGTTGTGCTGATAAGAGGTGAGAAGGCTGAAAATTTTGCAGAAAAGAGGTCAATCAGCAGAATTTTTGCTGAAAAGAGGTAAAGAAGCAGAAAGTTGCACTGAAAAGAGAGGAATCAGCAGAATTTCTGCTCATAAGAATAACAGAATTTGAGAAGTGATAGGAGGACAGATTTCCACCCCCAAACAAATGTAATTTATGGCTCAACAGTAAGATGACTGTAAAAACTGCTCCACTTTGATTCAACAGAAATACTATTATGGAGGAGTAATACTTTAACATGGGAGAAATATTGATACAGACACACAAACATACACATACACAGAGCCTAAAGGGAGCAGTGGCTGTTGAGAGTCTGGGCTTGGTATATCTAGGTCAGCTAAATTGGCTGCACCTGCTGTAATCAGCACTTACACACACAGACACAGAGAGAGCTATGGGTTTTCTTCAGTGTATTTCTCACATTCAGGACTCCCCTCGAACAAATGGCTATAATTTCCTAACCGTAGGAACTAGAACGGTCATTCTAACACCGTTTTGTTCAGAAGAGATGGGGGAATCAGCAGGTCTTCATAATTCAGAGATAAAATATAAATTATTGAAGATATATGACTTGTAATACACTGTAACTGAGTAGAGGTGAAGCAAAACTGCCTTGACTTGCCCTCAAACAACGTTTTGTAACTCTAAATCTATATGGAGGAGCATCAAAATTATTCTTTCACCGTAAGAAACAGCAGGCTTTGGTGAACAGTCATGGAAATTTTCAGGTCTCTGTTGAAATCCATCAAAAAGATCTGACGAGAGAAAAAAGTGGTTCATTTCCAGAGTTTGAAATCTGAAGAAATCTGAGCGAGGGACAAATTTCCTACCCTCAAACAAGTGTAATTCATGGCCAAACAGTAATAGGTGAGAAAAAAATTCTTGAATTGTGAGCATCAGGGATGTCTGAAGATATATTTGCACAAGCGTCATGCCTCAACTTTGTTTCTTTAAGGAGATATGATGATTTGAAAATGCCTCTCACTAGAGAATTCCAGCGCTGATTTTGAACAAACTCTCCTATGACTTTCTATAGAGAGTTTTGAGACTTTGTGTTGCTCTGAGGAGATTTGCAAAATATGTGTAAATCCCACAAGAATGATAGTCAGCAGAATTTCTGCTAAAAAAGAGATTTCTGTTGAAAACACCTGAAAAAGCTGGGATTTGTGCTGAAAAGGGGTGAAAAAACTCACAATTCTGCTGAAACGGGGTGAAGAAGAGGTGTTGGGCTGTTGAGAAGAGTTAAATAAGTTGAACTCATATGTTTGGGTACAAATACGATGATTTGGCAATAATACTGCATTTTAGCACAACTACTGAGATTTGATTGAAATACTATGATTTAGAAGAAATATTATGACTTTGTACAAATACAATGTTTTGGCACAAATACTATGATTTGGTTCGAATGCTATGATTTGAAACAAATAATATGATCTGGCAGAAATACTATTATTTAGTAGAAATACTATGATTTACCAGGAGTACTATGTTTCTGCAAAAATACTATGATTTTGCAGAAATATTATGCATTAGTAGTAAAACCATAACATCACAGTTATATGATGATTTTGCAGACATTCTGGTTTTACACAAATACTATAATGTGGCAGAAATACTATGTTTTAGCACAAATACAATGATTTGCTATAAATACTATGATTTGGCACATATACTATATTCAGCAGATATACTATAACAAAACAGAAAGTCTACGACTTAGTAGTAATACTATAACATAATAGATATACTATGATTTTGCAGACAGCCTATGTTTTTGCACAACTAGCACAATATGGCAGAAATACTATGATTTGGGACAAGTACTATGATTTAGTACAAATACTCTTATTGGCAGAAATACTATGTTTCAGTACAAATACTACGATTTGGCAATAATACTGGGTTTTAGCACAACTACTGAGATTTGGGTGAAATACTATGATTTAGAAGAAATACTATGACTTCGTACAAATACAATGTTTTGGTTCTAATAATATGATTTGCAAAAAACACTATGATTTGGCACAAATACCATGATTTAGTACAAATACTACGATTTCGCTCAAATACTATGAAATTGCAGTAATACTATGATTTAGAAGGAATACTATGATTTGGTAGAAATACTATGCCTTTTTAGTAATACTATAACATAACAGATATACTGTGATTTTGCAGACACAGTATGTTTTTGCACAAATACTACGATTTCGCTAAAATACTATGAAATTGCAGTAATACTATGATATTGAAGGAATACTATGATTTGGCACAAATACCATGCCTTAGTAGTAATACTATAACATAACAGACATACTTTGATTTTGCAGACATAGTATGTTTTTGCACAAATACTACAATTTTGCTCAAATACTATGGAATTGCAGTAATACTATGATTTTGAAGGAATACTATGTTTAGGTAGAAATACTATGCCTTAGTAGTAAAACTATAACATAACAGATATACTGTGATTTTGCAGACATAGTATGTTTTTGCACAAATACTACGGTTTTGCTCAAATACTATGAAATTGCAGTAATACTATGATATTGAAGGAATACTATGATTTGGCACAAATACCATGCCTTAGTAGTAATACTATAACATAACAGATATACTGTGATTTTGCAGACATATGTTTTTGCACAAATACTACGATTTCGCTCAAATACTATGAAATTGCAGTAATACTATGATATGGAAGGAATACTATGATTTGGCACAAATACCATGCCTTAGTAGTAATACTATAACATAACAGATATACTGTGATTTTGCAGACATAGTATGTTTTTGCACAAATACTACAATTTTGCTCAAATACTATGAAATTGCAGTAATACTATGATTTTGAAGGAATACTATGTTTAGGTAGAAATACTATGCCTTAATAGTAAAACTATAACATAACAGATATACTGTGATTTTGCAGACATAGTATGTTTTTGCACGAATACTACGGTTTTGCTCAAATACTATGAAATTGCAGTAATACTATGATATTGAAGGAATACTATGATTTGGTAGAAATACCATGCCTTAGTAGTAATACTATAACATAACAGATATACTGTGATTTTGCAGACATAGTATGTTTTTGCACAAATTCTACGGTTTCGCTCAAATACTATGAAATTGCAGTAATACTATGATATTGAAGGAATACTATGATTTGGTAAAAATACTATGCCTTAGTAGTAATACTATAACATAACAGATATACTGTGATTTTGCAGACATATGTTTTTGCACAAATACTACAATTTGGCAGAAATACTATATTTGGGCACAAATACTATGATTTGGCACATATACTATAATCAGCAGATATACTATAACATAACAGAAATTTTAATTGGGCACAAATACTCTAATTTGGCACAAATACCATGATTTGGCAAAAAAATACCATGATTTGGCACAAATACCATGATTTGGCAGAAATACTATGATTAGGTACAAATATTATGATTTGGCACAAGTACTATGACTTAGTACAAATACTATGATTTGGCACTAATACTATGATTTAGCAGAAACACTATGTTTTAATATAAATGATATCTTTTGATATAAATTTCTGCTAAAAGGTACTATTTCTGCTTTTAGGAGAAATACTGTAATTTTGCATAAATATTATGATTTGGGATAAATACTATGATTTGCTATAAATACTATGATTTGGCACATATACTATAATCAGCAGATATACTATAACATAACAGAAATTCTACGATTTAGTAGTAATACTATAACATAACAGAAATTTTAATTGGGCACAAATAACATGATTTGGCACAAGTACTATGACTTAGTACAAATACTATGATTTGGCACAAGTACTATGATTTGGCAAAAAAAATACCATGATTTGGCACAAATACGATGATATGGCAGAAATACTATGATTGGGTACAAATACTATGATTTGGCACAAGTACTATGACTTAGTACAAATACTATGATTTGGCACAAATAGTATGATTTAGCAGAAATACTATGTTTTAATATAAATGATATCTTTTGACAGAAATTTCTGCTAAAAGGTACTATTTCTGATTTTTAGCAGAAATACTGTAATTTTGCATAAATACTATAATTTGGGATAAATACTATGATTTGGCAGATATACTATATTCAGCACATATACTATAACATAACAGACATTCCCCCACTTAGTAGTAATCTCATAACATGAAATAAATATTATTGGTTTGGCCCCAAAACCATGATTTGGCACAAATACCATGATTTTTCAAAAATACTATGATTTAGCAGAAATACTGTGATTGAGCAGAAGTACTAAGATGTAGTAGAAGTACTTTGATTTAGCACAAATACTATTATGGAGGAGTAATACTTTAACATGGGAGAAATATTGATACACACACACACATACACAGAGAGCAAAGTGTACAGGGGCTGTTGAGAGTCTGGGCTTGGTATATCTAGGTCAGCTAAATTGGCTGCACCTGCTGTAATCAGCACTTACACACAGAGACACAGAGAGAGCTATGGGTTTTCTTCAGTGTATTTCTCACATTCAGGATTCCCCTCGAACAAATGGCCATAATTTCCTAACCGTAGGGGATAGAACGCTCATTCTGACATCGTTTTGCTCAGAAGAGATGGGGGAATCAGCAGGTCTTCTTAATTCAGAGATAAAATATAAATTATTGAAGATATATGACTTGTAATACACTGTAACTGAGTAGAGGCGAAGCAAAACTGCCTTGACTTGCCCTCAAACAACGTTTTGTAACTCTAAATCTATATGGAGGAGCATCAAAATCATTCTTTCACCGTAAGAAAAAGCAGGCTTTGGTGAACAGTCATGGAAATTGTCAGGTCTCTGTTGAAATCCATCAAAAAGATCTGACGAGAGAAAAAAGTGCCTCATTTCCAGAGTTTGAAATCTGAAGAAATCTGAGCGAGGTACAAATTTCCTACCCTCAAACAAGTGTAATTCATGGCCAAACGGTAATAGGTGAGGAAAAAATTCTTGAATTGTGAGCATCAGGGATGTCTGAAGATATATTGGCACAAGCGTCATGTCTCAACTTTGTTTCGTTAAGGAGATATGACGATTTGAAAATGCCTTTCATTAGAGAAATCCAGCGCTGATTTTGAACAAGCTCTCCATTGACTTTCTATGGAGAGTTTTCAAACTTTGCGTTACTCTGAGGAGATTTGCCAAAATTCTATAAATCCCACAAGAATGATAGTGACATTTTCTGAAAGCCAGCAAAAATACCTATGTTTTGATGCATAATTTGTGGGGGTTGAGTGGAAATTGCAAGAAGTTGTTCAGACATTAAGAGAAAATTCAGAACGGACAAGTGCACACTCTGAGTTAATTGCATAGCAACCATAACAACGCATGTATTTTCTGAAAAATCACAATTTTGCAACTGAAGACTTAAAGAGGTATAAAATTAAAACGGTAGAAGATCTGAAAAAGCTGAATCAGACAGGAATAGCCCAATAATCTGAGAACATTTTAAAGTTTGAATAGAGTTTCTAGGTGAAAGTATGAGGAAGTAGTTAAGTTTCAAAAACAAGCAAGTTTTAGCAGAATTGTGGAAGTTTTCCATTCATTTCAATGGGACAAATTAAAGGAAAAACTGGCAACAAATTCCTCCACTACAAACCAGTCTGATACCACTTGTTTGCAGTGGTATCATTTACTAAGGCACTACCCAAAAGGCGCCACAAGAGGGCACTCCAACACAAGAGATGACCTATGTACACTGATGCACTTAGTAACAGTCAGCCTCCTACTTTGCCACTACGTAATACAGCGGAAATACAGTAGCAGAAATACAATGTTTTTGCAGAAACACTGTAATTTCACTCAAATACTATGAAATAGCAGTAATACTATGACTTGGCAGAAATACTGTACTCCGTACAAATACAATGCTTTGGTAAAAATACTATATTTTGATTTTAACTCTATGATTTGAAAAAGATGAAAGCATTGAAAAAGGTGAAAAGGCTGAAATGAGCAGAAAAGAGATGAATCAGCAGAATTTCTGCAGAAAAGAGGCAAAGAAGCAGAACGTTGCGCTGAAAAGAGGTGAATGAGCAGAATTTCTGCTGAAAAGAGGCAAAGAAGCAGAACGTTGCACTGAAAAGAGGTGAATGAGCAGAATTTCTGCTGAAAAGAGGCAGAATTTCTGCTGAAAAGAGCCAGAAGGTTCTGTATGTAGAAAAAGAAACACGATGAACCATGTGTGAAATAAATAAAGAAATGAAATGAAAGAACAACCTGATTCTGCTCAAATTGACCAATCAGAGCTACTGCCTCTGTGTGCTTCATTAGGCTGGGTACTTGTATGTATTTCGGTCTATATTAGAAAAGCTGCTAAAATTATAAAACTTTGCAGAAT
Source organism: Pelmatolapia mariae (assembly GCF_036321145.2). NCBI lineage: Eukaryota > Metazoa > Chordata > Actinopteri > Cichliformes > Cichlidae > Pelmatolapia > Pelmatolapia mariae. The sequence continues at coordinate 17,144,251 of NC_086244.1, read as the reverse complement.
TGTAATAAATGATCAATATAAATGACAGATCTGTGATAGTGTTTAAATTTGTAATGAAAAAAAAATGTTGAAGCAAGGTGGGATTGAACCCACGACCTTTGAGCTGCAGAGCCGTGTCATTACTGATTGCGCCACCTGGCAAGGGGGCAGACAGCTGAAAAACAAATAGATCAGCAATCAGAAATAGATCGCGGTGAGAGGCGAAAATCGCCGTTTTTTGGAGTTACAAAACGTCGTGTAACTCGAAAACTAGGAGGGCTAGCAGCATAATTCTTGTACTGGGTGAATCAGCGGACTTTGGTGTACTTTGACTGCGATTTTCATAGCTCTTTGTACCTCTGTCGCAGAGATATGACGAGAGAAGAAACGGCTTCATTTTCAGAGTGTGAGAACTGAGAGGAGGACAGATTTCCACCCCTCAAACAAACGTAATTTATGGCTCAACGTTAAGATGAATGTAAAAACTGCTTCCACTGTGAGTGTCAGCAGTGTCTGAAGATATATTGGCACAAGCCTCATGTCCTAACTTTGCTTTGTTAAGGAGATATGGCGATTTCAAAATGCCTCCCGTTACAGAATTTCAGCTCTGAATTTCAAAACCTCCCCATAGACTTTGAATGGGAAGTAACCAGACTATGTGTCACTTCGAGGCAAATTGCGAAAAAACGGTAAATCTCACAATAAAGATAGTAACATTGTCTGAAAGCCAGCAAAAATACCTACGTTTCGATGTATAATTTGTGGAGGTTGAGTGGAAATTGAGCGAGTAGCAAGAAGTTGTTCAGACATGAAGAGAAAATTCAGAACAGACCAGCACACACTCTGAGTTAATTGCATAGCAACCATAGCAACGCATGTATTTTCTGAAAAATCACAATTTTGCAACTGAAAACTTAAAGAGGTATAAAATGAAAACCGTAGAAGATCTGGAAAAGCTGAATCACACAGGAACAGCCCAATAATCTGAGAACATTTTAAAATTTGAATGGAGTTTCTAGGTGAAAGTATGAGGAAGCAGTTAAGTTTCAAAACCAAGCAAGTTTTAGCAGAATTGTTGAGGTTTTCCATTCATTTCAATGGGACAAATTAAAGGAAAAAAGTGTAATATTTTAAAAAGTATAATAGTAATAAACACCAAAAGTCATAGCAGTCGTTAGCAGAAAGAGCAGAACAGTTTAGAGTTTGAACTGAGAAAATCGGCTGAAAACTGAGGGAGTAGTTAAGTGCCGAAAAACGTACGGAAGCAACTTTAAGAATACTAGAAAAAATTGCATTTCCTGCGAAAATGCTGTGTGGATGCCTTATCGCTGAAGCTGTCTGCTGAAAAGCTGAAAAAGCTGAAAAGTTGCAAAAAGTTGTATGGTGGTGAAAAAAAAAAATGTTGCCATGATCAGGATTCGAACCTGGCCTTCTTGGGCTGAAGGCAGCAACTCATCTCACTGAGCCAAACTCATTCTCACAGAGAAGAAGTGGACGGACTGACAATTCTGCTGAAATTAGCAAAAGCTGCTGGGAATTGTGCTGGTAAGAGGTGAACAGGCTGAAAATTTTGCAGAAAAGAGGTGACTCAGCAGAATTTCTGCAGAAAAGAGGCAGAAGGTTCTGTATGTAGAAAAAGAAACACGATGAACCATGTGTGAAATAAATAAAGAAATGAAATGAAAGAACAACCTGATTCTGCTCGAATTCACCAATCAGAGGTACTGCCTCTGTGTGCTTCATTAGGCTGTGTACTTGTATGTATTTCGGTCTATATTAGAAAAGCTGCTAAAATTATGAAACTTTGCAGAATTGTGATAAATGATCAATATAAATGACTGGTCTGTGATAGTGTTTTAATTTGTAATGCAAAAAAAATGTTGAAGCAAGGTGGGATTGAACCCACGCCCTTTGAGGTGCAGAGCCGTGTCATTACTGATTGCGCCACCTGGCAAGGGGGCGGGCGGCTGAAAAACAAATAGATCAGCAATCAGAAATAGATCGCGGTGAGCGGCGAAAAGCGCCGTTTTTTGGAGTTACAAAACGTCGTGTAACTCAAAAACTAGGAGGGCTAGCAGCATAATTCTTGTACTGGGTGAATCAGCGGACTTTGGTGTATTTTGACTGCGATTTTCATTGCTCTTTGTACCTCCGTCGCGGAGATATGACAAGAGAAGAAACGGCTTCATTTTCGGAGTTTGAAAACTGAGAGGAGGACAGATTTCCACCCCTTAAACAAACGTAATTCATTGCTCAACGGTAAGATAATTGTAAAATCTGCTTCCACTGTGAGTGTCAGCAGTGTCTGAAGATATATTGGCACAAGCCTCATGTCCTAACTTTGCTTTATTAAGGAGATATGGCAATTTGAAAATGCCTCCCGTTACAGAATTTCAGCTCTGAATTTCAAAACCTCCCCATAGACTCTGAATGGGGAGTTAACACACCTTGTGTCACTTCGAGGCAAATTGCGAAAAAACGGTAAATCTCACAATAAAGATAGTAACATTGTCTGAAAGCCAGCAAAAATACCTACGTTTTGATGTATGATTTGTGGAGGTTGAGTGGAAATTGAGCAAGTAGCAAGAAGTTGTTCAGACATGAAGAGAAAATTCAGAACAGACCAGCACACACTCTGAGTTAATTGCATAGCAACCATAGCAACGCATGTATTTTGTGAAAAATCACAATTTTGCAACTGAAAACTTAAAGAGAGATAAGATTAAAATGGTAGAAGATCTGAAAAAGCTGAATCACACAGGAATAGCCCAATAATCTGAGAACATTTTAAAGTTTGAATGGAGTTTCTAGGTGAAAGTATGAGGAAGCAGTTAAGTTTCAAAACCAAGCAAGTTTTAGCAGAGTTGTGGAAGTTTTCCATTCATTTCAATGGGACAAATTAAAGGAAAAAAGTGTAATATTTTAAAAAGTATAATAATAATAAACACCAAAAGTCATAGCAGGAATTAGCAGAAAGAGCAGAACAGTTTAGAGTTTGAACGGAGAAAATCGGCTGAAAACTGAGGGAGTAGTTAAGTGCCGAAAAACGTACGGAAGCAACTAGATTATGGTGGAATAAAGAATAAAGAGAAACAGGAACTCAATAGTGTGGATGCTTCCAGCATCCACACAACTAGAAAAAATTGCATTTCCTGCGAAAATGCTGTGTGGATGCCTTAATGCTGAAGCTGTCTGCTGAAAAGCTGAAAAAGATGAAAAGTAGCAAAAGTTGTATGGTTGCGAAAAAAAAAAAATGTTCTCCTAAGCAGGATTTGAACCTGGCCCCCCTAGTCTAAAGTCCTCAACTCATCTCACTGTGCCAAACTCACTCAGACAAAGAAAGAGATGGAGAGACTGACAATTATGGTGGAATGAGCAGAAGCTGCTGAGAATTGTCCTGATAACACATAAAAGCACTGAAAATTTCGCAGAAAAGAGGTAAATCAGCAGAATTTCTGCAGAAAAGAGGCAAAGAAGCAGAACATTGCGCTGAAAAGAGGTGAATCAGCACAATTTCTGCTGAAAAGAGGCAGAACAACCTGGTTCTGCTCAAATTCACCAATCAGAGGTACTGCTTCTGTCTGTTTCATCAGGCTGTGTACGTGTATATATTTCTGCAAATTAATTTTGCTGATAAGAGGTGAAAAGGCTGAAAATTTTGCAGAAAAGAGGTGAATCAGCAGAATTTCTGCAGAAAAGAGGCAAAGAAGCAGAAACTTGCGCTGAAAAGAGATGAATCAGCAGAGTTTCTGCTGAAAAGAGTTTTTTTTTCTGAAAACAGCCAAAAAAGCTGGAATTTGTGCTGAAAAGGGGTGAAGAAGCTAAAGTATACCAAATCAAAGTATTTGTGCCAAAACATAGTGTTTCTGCCATATTGTGGTACTACTACATTACAACATGAATATGGATTAAAGATTAAAGAAACTGGCAACAAATTCCTCCACTACAAACCAGTCTGATACCGCTTCTTTGCAGTGTTCACATTTTCACATTTAGTAAGGCACTACCCAAAAGGCGCCACAAGAGGGCACTCCAACACAAGAGATGACCTATGTACACTGATGCACTTAGTAACAGTCAGCCTCCTACTTTGCCACTACGTAATACAGCGGAAATACAGTAGCAGAAATACAATGTTTTTGCAGAAACACTATAATTTCACTCAAATACTATGAAATAGCAGTAATACTATGATTTGGCAGAAATACTATGTTTCAGTACAAATACTATGACAAAGCAGAAATACTATGACTTAGAAGTAATACTATAACAAAAGGGATTCCTCAAAATACTATGAAATTGCAGTAATTCTATGATTTGGCAGAAATACTGTACTTCGTACAAATACAATGCTTTGGTAAAAATACTATATTTTGATTTGAACTCTATGATTTGAAAAAGATGAAAGCATTGAAAAAGGTGAAAAGGCTGAAAATTTTGCAGAAAAGAAATGAATCAGCAGAATTTCTGCAGAAAAGAGGCAAAGAAGCAGAACGTTGCGCTGAAAAGAGGTGAATGAGCAGAATTTCTGCTGAAAAGAGGCAGAATTTCTGCTGAAAAGAGGCAGAAGGTTCTGTATGTAGAAAAAGAAACACGATAAACCATGTGTGAAATAAAGAAATGAAATGAAAGAACAACCTGATTCTGCTCAAATTGACCAATCAGAGCTACTGCCTCTGTCTGCTGCATTAGGCTGGGCACTTGTATGTATTTCGGTAAATATTAGAAAAGCTGCTAAAATGATAAAACTTTGCAGAATTGTAATAAATGATCAATATAAATTACAGGTCTGTGATAGTGTTTAAATTAGTAATGAAAAAAAAATGTTGAAGCAAGGCAGAAGGTTCTGTATGTAGAAAAAGAAACACTATTCAACCATGTGTGAAATAAATAAAGAAATGAAATGAAAGAACAACCTGGTTCTGCTCAATCTCACCAATCAGAGGTACTGCCTCTGTCTGCTTCATCAGGCTGTGTACTTGTTTCTGCCATGGGGCGTTAACAATTGTGCTGATAAGAGGTGAAAAGCCTGAAAATTTTGCAGAAAAGAGGTGAATCAGCAGAATTTCTGCAGAAAAGAGGCAAAGAAGCAGATACTTGCACTGAAAAGAGATGAATCAGCAGAGTTTCTGCTGAAAATATTTTTTTTTATGAAAACAGCCAAAAAAGCTGGAATTCGTGCTGAAAAGGGTTGAAAAAAATGACAATTTTGCTGAAAAGGGGTGAGGAAGTTTACCAAATCAAAGTATTTGTGCCAAAACTTCCATATTGTGGTACTACTACATTACAACATGAATACGGATTAAAGATGAAAGAAACTGGCAACAAATTCCTCCACTACAAACCAGTCTGATACCACTACTTTGCAGTATTCACGTTTACTAAGGCACTACCCAAAAGGCGCCACAAGAGGGCACTCCAACACAAGAGATGACCTATGTACACTGATGCACTTAGTAACAGTCAGCCTCCTACTTTGCCACTACGTAATACAGCGGAAATATAGTAGCAGAAATACAATGTTTTTGCAGAAACACTGTAATTTCACTCAAATACTATGAAATAGCAGTAATATTATGATTTGGCAGAAATACTATGTTTCAGTACAAATACTATGACAAAGCAGAAATACTATGACTTAGAAGTAATACTATAACAAAAGGGATTCCTCAAAATACTATGTAATTGCAGTAATTCTATGATTTGGCAGAAATACTGTACTTCGTACAAATACAATGCTTTGGTAAAAATACTATATTTTGATTTTAACTCTATGATTTGAAAAAGATGAAAGCATTGAAAAAGGTGAAAAGGCTAAAATGAGCAGAAAAGAGATGAATCAGCAGAATTTCTGCAGAAAAGAGGCAAAGAAGCAGAACGTTGCGCTGAAAAGAGGTGAATGAGCAGAATTTCTGCTGAAAAGAGGCAGAATTTCTGCTGAAAAGAGGCAGAAGGTTCTGTATGTAGAAAAAGAAACACGATGAACCATGTGTGAAATAAATAAAGAAATGAAATGAAAGAACAACCTGATTCTGCTCAAATTCACCAATCAGAGCTACTGCCTCTGTCTGCTGCATTAGGCTGGGCACTTGTATGTATTTCGGTAAATATTAGAAAAGCTGCTAAAATGATAAAACTTTGCAGAATTGTAATAAATGATCAATATAAATTACAGGTCTGTGATAGTGTTTAAATTAGTAATGAAAAAAAAAATGTTGAAGCAAGGTGGGATTGAACCCACGACCTTTAAGTTGCAGAGCCGTGTCATTAGTGATTGCGCCACCTGGCAAGGGAGCGCTCAGCTTAAAAACAAAGACATGACCAGTCAGAAAATAGATCGCGGTGAGCGGCGAAAAAGCGCCGTTTTTTGGAGTTACAAAACGTCATGTAACTCAAAAACTAGGAGGGCTAGCAGCATAATTCTTGTACTGGGTGAATCAGCGGACTTTGGTGCATTTTGACTGCGATTTTCATAGCTCTTTGTACCTCCGTCGCGGAGATATGACGAGAGAAGGAACGGCTTCATTTCCAGAGTTTGAAGACTGAGAGAAGGACAGATTTCTGCTAAAAAAGAGGTGTAGACGCGCTTGATGGAGATGGCTTCATGTATAAGGGTACACTGAAGAGTGTCAAGAAAGGAGAGTGCATGCAAGCAGGGAAGATGTGTAACAACTGTCACAGGTAGGACTCGAACCTCTGCCACCGGGTCCCACAGCAGCGGCTCAACCCTCTGAGCCAAATGAGGTCTGGTCACAAAGGGGGCGGGTGTCTAAGACACAGAGACTTGAGCAGTCAGAATTAGATCGCGGTGAGCGGCGAAAAACGCCGGTTTTTGGAGTTACAAAACGTCGTGTAACTCAAAAACTAGGAGGGCTAGCAGAATAATTCTTGTACTGGGTGAATCAGCGGACTTTGGTGTATTTTGACTGCGATTTCCATAGCTCTTTGTAACTCTGTCGCGGAGATATGACGAGAGAAGAAACGGCTTCATTTCCAGAGTGTGAGAACTGAGAGGAGGACAGATTTCCACCCCTCAAACAAACGTAATTTATGGCTCAACGGTAAGATGAATGTAAAAACTGCTTCCACTGTGAGTGTCAGCAGTGTCTGAAGATATATTGGCACAAGCCTCATGTCCTAACTTTGCTTTGTTAATTAGATATGGCGATTTGAAAATGCCTCCTGTTACAGAATTTCAGCTCTGAATTTCAAAACCTCCCCATATACTTTGAATGGGAAGTAACCAGACTATGTGTCACTTCGAGGCAAATTGCGAAAAAACGGTAAATCTCACAATAAAGATAGTAACATTGTCTGAAAGCCAGCAAAAATACCTACGTTTTGATGTATAATTTGTGGAGGTTGAGTGGAAATTGAGCGAGTAGCAAGAAGTTGTTCGGACATGAAGAGAAAATTCAGAACAGACCAGCACTCACTCTGAGTTAATTGCATAGCAACCATAGCAACGCATGTATTTTCTGAAAAATCACAATTTTGGAACTGAAAACTTAAAGAGGTATAAAATGAAAACCGTAGAAGATCTGGAAAAGCTGAATCACACAGGAATAGCCCAATAATCTGAGAACATTTTAAAGTTTGAATGGAGTTTCTAGGTGAAAGTATGAGGAAGCAGTTAAGTTTCAAAACCAAGCAAGTTTTAGCAGAATTGTGGAAGTTTTCCATTGATTTCAATGGGACAAATTAAAGGAAAAAAGTGTAATATTTTAAAAAGTATAATAGTAATAAACACCAAAAGTCATAGCCATCATTAGCAGAAAGAGCAGAACAGTTCAGAGTTTGAACTGAGAAAATCGGCTGAAAACTGAGGAAGTAGTTAAGTGCCAAAAAGTGTACGGAAGCAACTAGAGGAATAATAAAGAATAAAGAGAAACAGGAACTCAATGGTGTGGAAGCCCTTTAGGGCATCCACACAACTAGAAAAATTTGCATTTCCTGCGAAAATGCTGTGTGGATGCCTTAACCATGAAGCTGTCTGCTGAAAAGCTGAAAAAGATGACAAGTTGCAAAAAGTTGTCTGGTGGTGGAAAAAAATGTCTCCCTGAGCAGGATTCGAACCTGGCCCTCCTGGGCTCAAGGCAGAAACTCATCTCACTGTGCCAAAATCACTCTCACAAGGAAAGAGATAGAGAGACTGACAATTATGGTGGAATTAGCAGAAGCTGCTGAGAATTGTTCTGATAAGAGGTGAAAAGGCTGATAATTTTGCAGAAAAGAGGTGAATCAGCAGAATTTCTGCAGAAGAGAGGCAAAGAAGCAGAAACTTGCGCTAAAAAGAGGTGAATCAGCAGAGTTTCTGCTGAAAAGAGTTTTTTTCTGAAAACAGCCAAAAAACCTGGAATTTGTGCTGAAAAGGGGTGAAAAAAATGAAACCTTTGCTGAAAAAGGGTGAAGAAGCTAAAGTATACCAAATCAAAGTATTTGTGCCAAAACATAGTATTTCTGCCATATTGTGGTATATGTGCAACAAAAGTTACTACATTACAACATGAATACGGATTAAAGATGAAAGAAACTGGCAACAAATTCCTCCACTACAAACCAGTCTGATACCACTGTGCAGTGTTCACGTTTACTAAGGCACTACCCAAAAGGCGCCACAAGAGGGCACTCCAACACAAGAGATGACCTATGTACACTGATGCACTTAGTAACAGTCAGCCTCCTACTTTGCCACTACGTAATACAGTGGAAATACAGTAGCAGAAATACAATGTTTTTGCAGAAACACTGTAATTTCACTCAAATACTATGAAATAGCAGTAATACTATGATTTGGCAGAAATACTATGTTTCAGTACAAATACTATGACAAAGCAGAAATACTATGACTTAGAAGTAATACTATAACAAAAGGGATTCCTCAAAATACTATGAAATTGCAGTAATTTTAACTCTATGATTTGAAAAAGATGAAAGCATTGAAAAACATGAAAAGGCTGAAATGAGCAGAAAAGAGATGAATCAGCAGAATTTCTGCAGAAAAGTGGCAAAGAAGCAGAACGTTGCGCTGAAAAGAGGTGAATGAGCAGAATTTCTGCTGAAAAGAGGCAGAATTTCTGCTGAAAAGAGGCAGAAGGTTCTGTATGTAGAAAAAGAAACACGATGAACCATGTGTGAAATAAATAAAGAAATGAAATGAAAGAACAACCTGATTCAGCTCAAATTCATCAATCAGAGCTACTGCCTCTGTCTGCTTCATTAGGCTGGGTACTTGTATGTATTTCGGTCCATATTAGAAAAGCTGCTAAAATGATAAAACTTTGCAGAATTGTAATAAATGATCAATATAAATGACAGGTCTGTGATAGTGTATAAATTTGTAGTGAAAAAACAAATGTTGAAGCAAGGTGGGATTGAACCCAGGACCTTTGAGGTGCAGAGCCGTGTCATTACTGATTGCGCCACCTGGCAAGGGGGCGGGCGGCTGAAAAACAAATAGATCAGCAATCAGAAAATAGATCGCGGTGAGCGGCGAAAAGCGCCGTTTTTTGGAGTTACAAAACGTCGTGTAACTCAAAAACTAGGAGGGCTAGCAGCATAATTCTTGTACTAGGTGAATCAGCGGACTTTGGTGTATTTTGACTGCGATTTTCATTGCGTCGCGGAGATATGACGAGAGAAGAAACGGCTTCATTTCCAGAGTTTGAAAACTGAGAGAAGGACAGATTTCTGCTAAAAAAAGAGGTGTAGACGCGCTTGATGGAAATGGCTTCATGTGTAAGGGTACACTGAAGAGTGTCAAGAAAGAAGAGTGCATGCAAGTAGGGAAGATGTGTAACAACTGTCACAGGCAGGACTCGAACCTCTGCCACCGGGTCCCACAGCAGCGGCTCAACCCTCTGAGCCAAATGAGGTCTGGTCACAAAGGGGGCGGGTGTCTAAGACACAGAGACTTGAGCAGTCAGAATTAGATCGCGGTGAGAGGCGAAAAACGCCGGTTTTTGGAGTTACAAAACGTCGTGTAACTCAAAAACTAGGAGGGCTAGCAGAATAATTCTTGTACTGGGTGAATCAGCGGACTTTGGTGTATTTTGACTGCGATTTTCATAGCTCTTTTTACCTCCGTCGCGGAGATATGACGAGAGAAGAAACGGCTTCATTTTCAGAGTGTGAGAACTGAGAGGAGGACAGATTTCCACCCCTCAAACAAACGTAATTTATGGCTCAACGGTAAGATGAATGTAAAAACTGCTTCCACTGTGAGTGTCAGCAGTGTCTGAAGATATATTGGCACAAGCCTCATGTCCTAACTTTGCTTTGTTCAAGAGATATTGCGATTTGAAAATGCCTCCTGTTACAGAATTTCAGCTCTGAATTTCAAAACCTCCCTATACACTTTGAATGGGGAGTAACCTAACCATGTGTCACTTCGAGGTGAATTGCGAAAAAACGGTAAATCTCACAATAAAGACAGTAACATTGTCTGAAAGCCAGCAAAAATACCTACGTTTTGATGTATAATTTGTGGGGGTTGAGTGTAAATTGAGCGAGTAGCAAGAAGTTGTTCAGACATGAAGAGAAAATTCAGAACAGACCAGCACTCACTCTGAGTTAATTGCATAGCAACCATAGCAACGCATGTATTTTCTGAAAAATCACAATTTTGCAACTGAAAACTTAAAGAGGTATAAAATTAAAACGGTAGAAGATCTGAAAAAGCTGAATCACACAGGAATAGCCCAATAATCTGAGAACATTTTAAAGTTTGAATGGAGTTTCTAGGTGAAAGTATGAGGAAGCAGTTAAGTTTCAAAACCAAGCACGTTTTAGCAGAGTTGTGGAAGTTTTCCATTCATTTCAATGGGACAAATTAAAGGAAAAAAGTGTAATATTTTAAAAAGTATAATAGTAATAAACACCAAAAGTCATAGCCATCATTAGCAGAAAGAGCAGAACAGTTCAGAGTTTGAACTGAGAAAATCGGCTGAAAACTGAGGAAGTAGTTAAGTGCCAAAAAGTGTACGGAAGCAACTAGAGGAATAATAAAGAACTAGAAAATTTGCATTTCCTGCGAAAATGCTGTGTGGATGCCTTAACGCTGAAGCTGTCTGCTTAAAAGCTGAAAAAGCTGAAAAGTTGCAAAAAGTTGTATGGTGGTGAAAAAAAAAAAAATTTCACCCTGAGTAGGATTCAAACCTGGCCCTGCCAGACTCAGAGCAGTTACTCATCTCACTGACCCAAACTCATTTACACAAAGAAGAGGTGGACAGCCTGACAATTCTGCTGAAATGAGCAGAAGCTGCTGAGAATTGTGCTGATAAGAGGTGAAAAGGCTGAAAATTGTGCAGAAAAGAGGTGAATCAGCAGAATTTCTGCAGAAAAGAGGCAAAGAAGCAGAAAGTTGCGCTAAAAAGAGGTGAATCAGCAGAGTTTCTGCTGAAAAGAGTTTTTTTTTTCTGAAAACAGCCAAAAAACCTGGAATTTGTGCTGAAAAGGGGTGAAAAAAATGAAAATTTTGCTAAAAAGTGGTGAGGAAGCTAAAGTATACCAAATCAAATTATTTGTGCCAAAACATAGTATTTCTGCCATATTGTGGTATTTGTGCAACAAAAGTTACTACATTACAACATGAATACGGATTAAAGATGAAAGAAACTGGCAACAAATTCCTCCACTACAAACCAGTCTGATACCACTGTGCAGTGTTCACGTTTACTAAGGCACTACCCAAAAGGCGCCACAAGAGGGCACTCCAACACAACAGATGACCTATGTACACTGATGCACTTAGTAACAGTCAGCCTCCTACTTTGCCACTACGTAATACAGCGGAAATACAGTAGCAGAAATACAATGTTTTTGCAGAAACACTGTAATTTCACTCAAATACTATGAAATAGCAGTAATACTATGATTTGGCAGAAATACTATGTTTCAGTACAAATACTATGATTTGGCAGAAATACTATGACTTAGAAGTAATACTATAACAAAAGGGATTCCTCAAAATACTATGAAATTGCAGTAATTCTATGATTTGGCAGAAATACTGTACTCCGTACAAATACAATGCTTTGGTAAAAATACTATATTTTGATTTTAACTCTATGATTTGAAAAAGATGAAAGCATTGAAAAAGGTGAAAAGGCCGAAATGAGCAGAAAAGAGATGAATCAGCAGAATTTCTGCAGAAAAGAGGCAAAGAAGCAGAACGTTGCGCTGAAAAGAGGTGAATGAGCAGAATTTCTGCTGAAAAGAGGCAAAGAAGCAGAACGTTGCGCTGAAAAGAGGTGAATGAGCAGAATTTCTGCTGAAAAGAGGCAGAATTTCTGCTGAATTTCTGCTGAAAAGAGGCAGAAGGTTCTGTATGTAGAAAAAGAAACACGATGAACCATGTGTGAAATAAATAAAGAAATGAAATGAAAGAACAACCTGATTCTGCTCAAATTCACCAATCAGAGCTACTGCCTCTGTCTGCTTCATTAGGCTGGGTACTTGTATGTATTTCGGTCTATATTAGAAAAGCTGCTAAAATTATAAAACTTTGCAGAATTGTAATAAATGATCAATATAAATGACAGGTCTGTGATAGTGTTTAAATTTGTAATGAAAAAAAAATGTTGAAGCAAGGTGGGATTGAACCCACGACCTTTGAGCTGCAGAGCCGTGTCATTACTGATTGCGCCACCTGGCAAGGGGACGGGCGGCTGAAAAACCAATAGATCAGCAATCAGAAATAGATCGCGGTGAGAGGCGAAAAGCGCCGTTTTTTGGAGTTACAAAACGTCGTGTAACTGAAAAACTAGGAGGGCTAGCAGCATAATTCTTGTACTGGGTGAATCAGCGGACTTTGGTGTATTTTGACTGCGATTTTCATAGCTCTTTGTACCTCCGTCGCGGAGATATGACGAGAGAAGAAACGGCTTCATTTTCAGAGTGTGAGAACTGAGAGGAGGACAGATTTCCACCCCTCAAACAAACGTAATTTATGGCTCAACGGTAAGACGAATGTAAAAACTGCTTCCACTGTGAGTGTCAGGAGTGTCTGAAGATATATTGGCACAAGCCTCATGTCCTAACTTTGTTTTGTTAGAGAGATGTGACGATTTGAAAATCCCTCTCATTAGAGAATTTCAGCTCTGAATTTCAAAACCTCCACATAGGCTTTGAATGGGGATTTGTCCATCCTTGTGTCACTTCGAGGCAAATTGCGAAAAAACGGTAAATCTCACAATAAAGATAGTAACATTGTCTGAAAGCCAGCAAAAATACCTACGTTTTGATGTATAATTTGTGGAGGTTGAGTGGAAATTGAGCGAGTAGCAAGAAGTTGTTCAGACATGAAGAGAAAATTCAGAACAGACCAGCACACACTCTGAGTTAATTGCATAGCAACCATAGCAACGCATGTATTTTCTCAAAAATCACAATTTTGCAACTGAAAACTTAAAGAGGTATAAAATGAAAACCGTAGAAGATCTGAAAAAGCTGAATCACACAGGAATAGCCCAATAATCTGAGAACATTTTAAAATTTGAATGGAGTTTCTAGGTGAAAGTATGAGGAAGCAGTTAAGTTTCAAAACCAATCAAGTTTTAGCAGAACTGTGGAGGTTTTCCATTCATTTCAATGGGACAAATTAAAGGAAAAAAGTGTAATATTTTAAAAAGTATAATAGTAATAAACACCAAAAGTCATAGCAGTCGTTAGCAGAAAGAGCAGAACAGTTTAGAGTTTGAACTGAGAAAATCGGCTGAAAACTGAGGGAGTAGTTAAGTGCCGAAAAACGTACGGAAGCAACTTTAAGAATACTAGAAAATTTGCATTTCCTGCGAAAATGCTGTGTGGATGCTGGAACGCTGAAGCTGTCTGCTGAAAAGCTGAAAAGTTGCAAAAAGTTGCATGGTGGTGGAAAAAAAAAAAGCTGTCCTGAGCAGGATTTGAACCTGGCCCTCCTAGTCCAAAGGCTGCTACTCATCTCACTGAGCTAAACGTATTCACACAAAGAAAAGGTGGAGAGAGTGATAATGCCGCTGAAATGAGCAGAAGCGGCTTAGAATTGTGCTGATGAGAGGTGAAAAGGCTGACAATTTTGCAGAAAAGAGGTGAATCAGCAGAGTTTCTGCTGAAAATAATTTTTTTTATTGAAAACAGCCAAAAACACCTGGAATTTGTGCTGAAAAGGGGTGAGAAAAATGAAAATTTTGCTAAAAAGTGGTGAGGAAACTAAAGTTTACCAAATCAAAGTATTTGTGCCAAAACATAGTATTTCTGCCATATTGTGGTATTTGTGCCACAAAAGTTACTACATTACAACATGAATACGGATTAAAGATGAAAGAAACTGGCAACAAATTCCTCCACTACAAACCAGTCTGATACCACTGTGCAGTGTTCACGTTTACTAAGGCACTACCCAAAAGGTGCCACAAGAGGGCACTCCAACACAAGAGATGACCTATGTACACTGATGCACTTAGTAACAGTCAGCCTCCTACTTTGCCACTACGTAATACAGCGGAAATACAGTAGCAGAAATACAATGTTTTTGCAGAAACACTGTAATTTCACTCAAATACTATGAAATAGCAGTAATACTATGATTTGGCAGAAATACTATGTTTCAGTACAAATACTATGAAATTGCAGTAATTCTATGATTTGGCAGAAATACTGTACTCCGTACAAATACAATGCTTTGGTAAAAATACTGAATTTCTGCTGAAAAGAGGCAGAAGGTTCTGTATGTAGAAAAAGAAACACGATGAACCATGTGTGAAATAAATAAAGAAATGAAATGAAAGAACAACCTGATTCTGCTCAAATTCACCAATCAGAGCTACTGCCTCTGTCTGCTTGATTAGGCTGGGTACTTGTATGTATTTCGGTCCATATTAGAAAAGCTGCTAAAATGATAAAACTTTGCAGAATTGTAATAAATGATCAATATAAATGACAGGTCTGTGATAGTGTATAAATTTGTAATGAAAAAACAAATTTTGACCAAGGTGGGATTGAACCGACGACCCTTGAGCTGAAGAGCCGTGTCAGAGCCGGCAGAAGCGGCTGAGAATTGTGCTGATAAGAGGTGAAAAGGCTGAAAATTTTGAAGAAAAGAGGTGAATCAGCAGAATTTCTGCTGAAAAGAGTTTTTTTTTTCTGAAAACAGCCAAAAAAGCTGGAATTTGTGCTGAAAAGGGGTGAAGAAGCTAAAGTATACCAAATCAAAGTATTTGTGCCAAAACATAGTGTTTCTACCATATTGTGGTACTACTACATTACAACATGAATACGGATTAAAGATGAAAGAAACTGGCAACAAATTCCTCCACTACAAACCAGTCTGATACCACTTCTTTGCAGTGTTAACGTTTACTAAGGCACTACCCAAAAGGCGCCACAAGAGGGCACTCCAACACAAGAGATGACCTATGTACACTGATGCACTTAGCCTCCTACTTTGCCACTACGTAATACAGCGGAAATACAGTAGCAGAAATACAATGTTTTTGCAGAAACACTGTAATTTCACTCAAATACTGTGAAATAGCAGTAATACTATGATTTGGCAGAAATACAATGTTTCAGTACAAATACTATGACAAAGCAGAAATACTATGACTTAGAAGTAATACTATAACAAAAGGGATTCCTCAAAATACTATGAAATTGCAGTAATTCTATGATTTGGCAGAAATACTGTACTCCGTACAAATACAATGCTTTGGTAAAAATACTATATTTTGATTTGAACTCTATGATTTGAAAAAGATGAAAGCATTGAAAAAGGTGAAAAGGCTGAAATGAGCAGAAAAGAGATGAATCAGCAGAATTTCTGCAGAAAAGAGGCAAAGAAGCAGAACGTTGCGCTGAAAAGAGGTGAATGAGCAGAATTTCTGCTGAAAAGAGGCAAAGAAGCAGAACGTTGCGCTGAAAAGAGGTGAATGAGCAGAATTTCTGCTGAAAAGAGGCAGAATTTGTGCTGAAAAGAGGCAGAAGGTTCTGTATGTAGAAAAAGAAACACGATGAACCATGTGTGAAATAAATAAAGAAATGAAATGAGAGAACAACCTGATTCTGCTCAAATTCACCAATCAGAGCTACTGCCTCTGTCTGCTTGATTAGGCTGGGTACTTGTATGTATTTCGGTCCATATTAGAAAAGCTGCTAAAATGATAAAACTTTGCAGAATTGTAATAAATGATCAATATAAATGACAGGTCTGTGATAGTGTTTAAATTTGTAGTGAAAAAAAAATGTTGAAGCAAGGTGGGATTGAACCCAGGACCTTTGAGCTGCAGAGCCGTGTCATTACTGATTGCGCCACCTGGGAAGGGGGCGGGCGGCTGAAAGACAGACATTTGGGCAGTCAGAAAATAGATCGCGGTGAGCGGTGAAAAGCGCCGTTTTTTGGAGTTACAAAACGTCGTGTAACTCAAAAACTAGGAGGGCTAGCAGCATAATTCTTGTACTGGGTGAATCAGCGGACTTTGGTGTATTTTGACTGCGATTTCCATAGCTCTTTGTACCTCCGTTGCGGAGATATGACGAGAGAAGAAACGGCTTCATTTTCAGAGTGTGAAAACTGAGAGGAGGACAGATTTCCACCCCTCAAACAAACATAATTTATGGCTCAACGGTAAGACGAATGTAAAAACTGCTTCCACTGTGAGTGTCAGGAGTGTCTGAAGATATATTGGCACAAGCCTCATGTCCTAACTTTGTTTTGTTAAAGAGATATAACGATTTGAAAATGCCTCTCATTAGAGAATTTCAGCTCTGAATTTCAAAACCTCCCCATAGACTTTGAATGGGGATTTGTCCATCCTTGTGTCACTTTGAGGCAAATTGCGGAAAAACGGTAAATCTCACAATAAAGATAGTGACATTGTCTGAAAGCCAGCAAAAATACCTACGTTTTGATGTATAATTTGTGGGGGTTGAGTGGAAATTGAGCGAGTAGCAAGAAGTTGTTCGGACATGAAGAGAAACTTCAGAACAGACCAGCACACACTCTGAGTTAATTGCATAGCAACCATAGCAACGCATGTATTTTCTGAAAAATCACAATTTTGCAACTGAAAACTTAAAGAGAGATAAAATTAAAACGGTAGAAGATCTGAAAAAGCTGAATCACACAGGAATAGCCCAATAATCTGAGAACATTTTAAAGTTTGAATGGAGTTTCTAGGTGAAAGTATGAGGAAGCAGTTAAGTTTCAAAACCAAGCAAGTTTTAGCAGAATTGTGGAAGTTTTCCATTCATTTCAATGGGACAAATTAAAGGAAAAAAGTGTAATATTTTAGAAAGTATAATAGTAATAAACACCAAAAGTCATAGCCGGAATTAGCAGAAAGAGCAGAACAGTTTAGAGTTTGAACTGAGAAAATCGGCTGAAAACTGAGGGAGTAGTTAAGTGCCGAAAAACGTACGGAAGCAACTAGATTATGGTGGAATAAAGAATAAAGAGAAACAGGAACTCAATAGTGTGGAAGCCTTTGAAGGCATCCACACAATAAAGTAGAATAAAGAATAAAGAGAAACAGGAACTCAATAGTGTGGATGCCTTTGAAGGCATCCACACAATAAAGTAGAATAAAGAATAAAGAGAAACAGGAACTCAATAGTGTGGAAGCCCTTTTAGGGCATCCACACAATTAAAGAATAAAGAGAAACAGGAACTCAATAGTGTGGATGCCTTTGAAGGCATCCACACAATAAAGAGAAACAGGAACTCAATAGTGTGGATGCTTCCAGCATCCACACAAAAATGTGCATTTCCTGCGAAAATGCTGTGTGGATGCCTTAACGCTGAAGCTGTCTGCTGAAAAGCTGAAAAAGATGAAAAGTTGCAAAAAAAAGTTGTATGGTGGTGAAAAAAAAAATGTCATAAGAGGTGAGAAGGCTGAAAATTTTTCAGAAAAGAGGTGAATCAGCAGAATTTTTGCTGAAAAGAGGTAAAGAAGCAGAAAGTTGCGCTGAAAAGAGATGAATCAGCAGAATTTCTGCTCAAAAGAGGTTTTTTCTGAAAACAGCTGAGATTTGTGGTAATAACAGGTGAAAAGGCTGAAAATTTTGCAGAAGAGCTTAATAAGCAGAATTTGGGCTGAAAAGAAGTGAAAATTCTGCTGAAAAGAGTTCAATCAGCAGAATTTCTGCTGAAAAGAGTTCTGCAGAACTCTTTAAAGAATTCTGCTGAAAAGAGGTTTGTGCTGAAAACAGCAGAAAAAGCTGGGATTTGTGCTGAAAAGTGGTGAAAAAACTGAAAATTTTGCTGAAAAGGGGTTAAAAAGCTGAAATTGAGTTAAAAAAGTTTAACTGTTAACTGAAAGAAATGTTTCCATAAGCAGGATTTGAACCCGGTTCTCCCAGTCTGACAACGGATGCTCATCTCCGTCCTCCGCTCTGAGCTAAAACACAGCTCATCCCGGCAAGGAAAATCAGTGACGCCACTGATAATATGGCAGAAATGGGCAAAAAATATAGCAGAAACAGCAGAAGAGTGTCACTGAAGACTGTCAAGAAAGCAGAATGCATGCAAGTGGGGAAGATGTGAGGCAACCGTCACACGTAGGACCTTTGCCACTGGGTCTCACAGCAGTTGCTCATCCCAGTGAGCTTAACCACTTTTAGTGCCAAGCAAATAGTTTTATTCACCCTTTTTCTCACTCTCCGTCACCTCACCAGCCTTACCTTGTTTCCTCATTTATTTTCTCACCACTGATTGCCTCTGCCGTCTGTGCCTTCATTGAACACACCTGGCACACATTATGTAAGGACTGCACTCATTTCCAGCTCCCTCTTTGCAGCTCCTTTGCAGTTGAGGTAAGTTTGATTTGGTCTCCTGAGTTTTAACCTTTATGATGAAGTTAGTGATTTACAATCTAACCAGTTTTCTTTTTGACGTTTTAGTAGATAATCTGTTTTCATTAATTTAAGCTATCAGTAATAAGAATGAAATAAACCCACATATACTTGTTTTCTGAAGTGCTTTGTAAAATATTTTCCAAAGGCAGTATTTGCTGTCAAAAAATAAGTTGCACAAAGAAAAGTGTTGTTTTCTCTGGTTTTTGAAGAGGGAGTTGGACAGACTTTCATGTGTTGTAATATTTTTATGCTTTTGATGACGCCTGATAAGGGTCAAGTTTATAACATATCCTTCTCAAAATAAAGATGGTAATTTGAGGGAAATACTGTAATGATTTGCGTGCTGTAGTTTTTGAGTAGGAACTTCAGAAATACACTTGGGGTGTAAGACAGGGGTAGGCAATTCCAGGCCTTATGGGACAGTGTCCTGCAGGTTTTAGAGGTGTCCTTGTGTCCATCACAGCTGATATCAATGGCTAAATTACCTCCTCAACATGTCTTGAAGTTCACCTAAGGCTCGGTAATAAACTAATCATTTGATTCAGGTGTGTTGACATAAGGTCATATCTAAAATCTGCAGAGCACTGGCCCTTGAGGCCTGGAGTAGCCCACACCTGGTGTAAGATGCGAAGAGGTTTGTCTATATCAATATACAGAGACGACATGAAGGTAAAATGTTTCACTGTGATATCAGAAGTGTATCTAGCAGAAATGAATAAATCAGTTAATGTAATGTTGTTTTCTTTCTTTCAGAATGGCGTTGATGCAACTAATTAGTAACCGTCCAGAGACACCGTACTTCCGGCCACCACCGTTGCATATCTGTGTTTTTAAAAATTTGTGAACAGCCAAGGGTGATTAGTTGGGATGTAAAGGAGGGAGTGGCAAAGCCTCTCACTAAAAAGTGCAATAACGTGGCAGCCATTTCTGATGGCAAGACAGTTGTTAAGGTCACTTTATATGAGGCGTTTGTGTCAAAAGTGCAGCAGGGGTTTTCGTACATTATGAAAGGGCATGAGCTAAGAGGGACAGCTCCCCCTTATGCTATTCATATTAGTGCTTCGACACAATTCTTCAAGTCGTCTGCCCTTTCTGTGGCACAAGAGCTTTTTTCCAAAGCAGAGGAGCTTTTGCATCCCCCGGCTCCTTTGATCAACCTTAAAATGAGCTCCACAAATGTGGGGCTCATAACAGTAGAGGGGGAGGTTGTGGAGGTAAGTAATTTGCGCTGTGATTCAAACTATTTCTGGTCATTATAAAGTCCATCTCCACAATGCTAACTTATATTTGTATTGGTGAGATTAGAATTAAAATTTAGTACTGTATTCTGTAGTTGCTCACAACAATGGAATGATTAGTTTATATACTTTGGTATAGTTTACAGAGAAAGGTTTATTGAGTTTAGTGTGTCCAATAACAGTTGCCATAGAAGTCCAAAATGTTGGGGAATTGGGCATAATCTATGGCAAATATAATTGCCATACTTGAAACGAGCAAATTGGGCATTGATGTTGCTGAAGCATGGGTTGGAAAAATTGTGAAATGTATCAGGAATTTTGTAAAAGGTGTTTATAGAATTTTCATTAAAACGACAATAAGAGAACATAAACAGAGTATTGAAGGAAGAAGGACCTGTACACCAGATTTATACAGTCACTGTAACTGACATGATATTTTAATGGACTTTTCAGTGTTTGGCCACCAGGAAAGTGCTGTCAGGGAAACAAGGAGTTCCCATCAAAAATTTGCAGCTAAAACAGGTAATGGTGCAACTGAAGTGTGATACTAAAAGTAGGAAAAGTAATCTCATATTTGAGATTGGTGGTAGCGGTATTGATTATATTGCATTGTGGGCTTGAATTTGGTAGTGAGTGGCATTTTGTATTAGTTATGAACAAATGGTGTGTTCTATAATCTTTATGATTTCAGGATGGTTGTACCATGAGAGTGTGTTTGTGGAGGGAGGCGGCCATTCATCAGCTTCATGTGGGAGACCACATAAAGGTGTCCCATGTTAAGGTGAAGCAGTCAGCTTTTGGATTAGAGCTGCACACAACGGTATTTACGAAGATTGAGGTATGAAGAAGCTATATGTTTGTACCAAGACCTAATAGCAATGTGATGTTTACGATATTTAGTTATAGGTTTTGAAATATAAATGCATACTATCTTACAGTAGGTGAAAATATGACTGTGCATATAATTCTATAATTTTGCAGATCTGTCTGTATAGCTATATTTGATATCTAGATATTTAGAAGTAGATCTATAGATAAAAATGTATTTAAGATGTAATGTGTTATGTGTAAACTGAGAATTGAAATGCTATATATGGTTTATTATTATTTTTTGAATGAAAGAAGGTAAAAGTTAAAATGCTTAGTAGTTGGTTGTTTGTGTATTGACAGACAACTGAAGAGGAACGTGTACAAGTAAATGTCATCGGCGTTACCACTACCAACAGCTCCAACCAGCTAGAGGTACTCTTGGAGGGTGGAGAGAGCCTGTTTATTGAAGAAGAGATGTGGCAGCCATTTGACAAAGACCTGGAAAAGGCCATGGTCTGTGTCAACATAAAAGTTAAAGGCAAGCATATTTCAGAGATGGGAAAAAACTCAGCGTGAATAATTTGTGTTTGTGGTATAGAAAATGTTCATTATGTAAAAAGTTAAAAGGTTTCAAATGTTAGTGTTCATATGGGAAAAAGTTGTAATAAAGAGTTGGAAAGTATAAAATGGTGTTGTTAATGAAATTGCAACTTACAAAGCATTATTAGTTGTACTCCAGGCTGTTGGCAACAGCTCTCCATCTGAATTGTCAATATGGCTTCTTATTGTTAGGGTTTTTAACAATACAGGAAAATGTTTTTAAAAAGAAAATACCATGAAAGTTTAGTATTCTGTTTTGTAAGTATTAAATGGCCAGTTTCATCACAAATTTGGTCTTCTATATTTAAAGAAGGGAAAAAATGTGTAGTATTTTAGTGTTACATTCATGCTGTTGTAATGCTTTGAACAAAAAGTTATGTAAGGGCAAAATCATGAAGGCATAATTTAGGAAATGAATGACAACCATATATAAATTTTATGAAGGCCAGGATTTATGTATTACAGAAGTCATGGGAACAATCCCAAAATATCACTTGGTGTACAATAATGAATTTCATGTCACATATTCTGACAGTCAGTGAATTTACTCAAGGAACATAAAAATACAAAACCTTTAACATTCAAGCTTTTAAAACATCCTTTTAGTGATGTGTAAAAATACTAACAAAAGTACACTATTACATTAATGTAAAAACATTTCCAAAAACAAAAGTGATACATTTAATAAAGTTATGTTATGTAACGATGATGCTTTGGTTGTAATCGGGTAAAGTTTTCTGTCCAGAAAGCTTTGCATCACCTGACAAAAATATAAAACTGGAAAATATGTTTGAGGAACATAAGAAAATGTGGTGAGAGATTTCCAGTAAATACAGTATCATTAAAAAACTACAATTGGATTTGGGGATGTTTGTAACGGGAAATATTTATAGATAACAAGTGAAAGAATGTAAAGTCTACGAACATTGAAATTTGTCTCACACAATTCCAATGATTTATTTGATATACCTTTATTTATACTTTTTAGTCCCACAAGGGGAAATTTAATGTTAAGGCTGCTGACCGATTGCACGCAATGGCGGCGCCATCTTACCCTCCGACCATACATACATTACACAAACAACACATGGGGAAGACAGGTCAGAGAGGTATAACAATGGAAAATGCACCACATGAGGAAAGATAAGGAGAAAAAAAACTCCCCCCAGACTGAGCTCCAATAGGGAGATCAGTTTGAGAACAGAAAAAAACACCTCTGCACATAGCACATGAAAAAACTCTTAATACACCAAAAAAAACATGACAAGCAACAGGGGTGGATAAAGGGTGAGAGACAGCCGATGTAGACAGTACAACCAGGCCTGCAGCCTATGCGCTGGTCTCCATGATTCACCGTCAGCATCGGAGGGTTTAAGTGTGAAAGGCGTTTGGAGGGGCAGGGGGAATGAGTGTACATCTGCATGTGTGTGTATGTCCAGAGTTCAGCTGAGACGGTGTCCTTTGCCCTGCCAGGCTAAGTAAACAGTCTTCCAGCCAACCCAGGTGGCCTTGCATAGAATGGGAAGAACAGTCTAAACACAGTCCGTAATCAGGGTGTTGCTGTTCAGCTCCAGCCTTGAGACCACAGCTGACGCCGAAGGGGTATGCCAAATATATTATCCAGTTTGCATAGGTTTTGTTCACATTTTGTATAGCAAGAAAAACAACATATTTCAAAACAACATGAAAGCTAAGAAGAGGATTTTTGTCAATTTCTTTGAGAGATTCTGTTTTCACTTGTATGAATTTGATAAACATGGGGCCTAAATAATATTTAAATAAAGTCCAGTTTGTGATACATTTCAGACATGGACAGTAACACAGCTGAATAATTGTTGCACATATTGAGAGAAAGAGGGATAAAGAACATTAAAGTTGTGAAATCAATTCGATGGGAAATAAATCACTGCCTTTTCTTAGACAGTGAATGATTATTTGTTTTAACTTCTAAAGGGTTTTGACATATTGCTGCTACCAATGTGCCGTAGCTGGGAATCTCTCATAAAGTAACTTTTCATGTATAAAGTCATATACATGAAAGTTATAGTTGCACTGTTATGTAAACTGAAGCCAGCTGTGTTTCCTCAAAAGAAATGATAAACAGTAATTCATATCAGTAGATTTTAACTATGCACTTTTCAACAGCTACAGGGGATTGTTAATCATGGTCTGAGAAGCAGGGGTTCATTTTGAAACAGACTTTACCATTAAGATCCTGCAGTATGTGTGTGCAACTACCTATATATTAGAATACTATAACAAAGAATGTGGAGAAAGCAGTGTTACACAAGTTCTGTACATATATACTAATTGACACCCCATATGAAGGGAGGATTCAAACAAACACTATATGAGATGTAATGATTTATCATGTTGAATATGCATTTTTTCACATTTTAAATTAGAAACATTAAGAGAATGGATCAATGCAGTATTTGTTTGTTTTTTGTCATTCTCAAAAAGAATTACATGATTAATATTGTGTAGTCTACAACTGAAGATTGAAAGCTGTGTGTTTGTATGAATCCAGCCTGCTATTGTTCCAGAGTTAAGAAAAATGTGAATCTACTATTTTCCCAAACAAGTTATATAGATTCTTGCAACACAGTCAAGACACAATAAAAAAAAATCCACATTTGTTGAAAGCTCATTCTCATATATCTGATATCGTTTGTTAATTCTGGTGATACAAACTGATTCAAAGATTGGCTGCAGCCTTCTTATCTTCCTGGACCAAGGTGGTTGATCAGTAGCAATGAAGTCACAAAAGATGGTCACTATAAGAGTGTTCAAACAGTAATACTATGAGTACTTTATACAGTCTAAGAAGCTGAAATGCAGTCTCACAAAATACGCATGTTTTGAAAGGTACATTGAAAACCATGTTATAGGTATTAAAGACTAAAAACTACAGTTTAACGATGAATTATTTTAAAATACCTCATATTTGTTGCAGGTCCAGAGTCCAGAGCAATCTGACAGTCACATGATGGTGAGAATAGACAAGAGCTCTGTGATGAGGTTTTAATGTGTCAGTTGTGAAATGGAAGAACTCACAAGACAACAATAGCTGCAGAGAGAGACAAAATGTAAATGTAAACTTGAAAAGTGCCTACAAGTTCAATTGTTTGAGTCCAGAATCATTTATGAAATAAGCAGAAAATAAATTCAAACTGCAGACATGTAAATGTTTTTTTAATCAAAGACAAAGAATCATACCTCTCTTTGGTCTCAGGATCACTGTAGCGTGACAGGAAGTACAGATTTTTCAGCATAACTCATCAGTGATGGTTTCAGAGGTGTGGGGTGTGGCAAAATGGTGATGGTCTGCAGATGAATTAGCAGGTAGAGTGATGAGTGTGTCATCTTCTCCGCTGAAGATACACTGGTATGGCAGGTTATAAAGGCAGCAGTCTGTATTTGGCATGTAGTCTCTGTGTTGTCCAGCAGTGATGGATGAGGTTGGGATCAGGAGTTCATGAATATGGTGTTAAAGATGATGTTGGTTCAGCTGTGGATGGGGAGGTTTGAAGGTTTCACCACAAAGGAGACAGGACTGTTTTTGCCCTGTCTGAAGAAAATACATCTACACAAAAAAAAGTCCTTTGAACACCGCTCACATACCCAACTAAGCCCCCAAGTGTGAATGTAATGCTGCTATAGGGTGTCAGTTAGTAAATTTAATTAATATATCAGAGAGTATGGGCTACACCTAAGGCCCACACTTTCTGATGTCTTTTGTTTATTAGCAGCTATTTCCAGAAATAGCGGCTAAGAGAATTCTGACTTGGCCTTTATCCACCCAAACCCAAACCCACCCAGATAAAGGCCAAGTCAGAAAATGGATTTACAAACTTTACATTTACATTGAAATCAATTTTCATATATATTCTGTTACCTATAAAATATTTTGCTCTACTAAATAAATAATGATAGAAATCCTTGGTAGCCTAGAGATACTTGAAGAGTGTTGTACCTGTAAAACATGATCAACAAGATTAATTGATCCAAAAACTTGATTCTATAAAAACTACTGTAAAGAAGAAAACACAATTTAACTGTATTTTTTATGTGACCCATAAGAAATACCTGCATTTGACAAGGATTTATGTATTTGTTGTGTAATATGTGGAGAGCCCTTTAAGGGAAAGGTTTAATTTTAAGTGTTGAGATAAATACGTCAGAGTAAACTGAACTATGAACAAAAATAGATGACAATTAAAAATCATGACAAAAGCATTAGTAGAATTTGTCGTTTCAAAACACATTTAAGAATGAAAAACAAATGATGTCAATTTAATAATTTGTTGCAGCATATTCCAGGCCCGAGGTGCATGACAAAAGAAAGGCAGATCTTCCCTGCTCTGCATAAAGTTTAGTCATGATTTGACTACAATGTGCTGACCATTCCAAGATGCAAGGGTTGATAAAAATAAAGGTAGCTATTGTAGAATGGTGTTCTTACAGACAGAGCAGGGAAGCCAATTTTTTGGGAAGGCATCGGTTATCAACAAAAACTCTTTTTTGTGTCCTAGAAACAGTAAAATCTGTAACAAACATGATCTGTGTGTGTTTCAAAACTCACCAGAAGACTTCATGATTGACTTGAGGACAGGATACAGAATACAGGGTTGTGGTAACTGTAATATGTTCCCAGGACACCTGAATGGAGACTTTGCTGTGGCTGAGAAATAAAAATGAAGTCAAGCAGGGTGTTCTTGTCTGTAATGGCAGAAGTGATCAGTTGTGTATACCCTCTCGACTGAAACAGCTCCAGATTCAGTTTTCTTCCACTTTTAACTTTACATATGCGTGTAAATCAGTGTTCATACATATTCTGTTGCCTGTAAAAATGTTTTTCTCCTGTGAATATATTATTATAGAAATCTTTGGTAGCCTAAAGATACTTGAAAACTTTTGACGTTTGTTTACCTGCAAAAAATATCTACTATAATAAAAAAAAACATGATTGTCTGTATGTATTCATATAGCCCAGAATAAAGACCTGCATATATCAGGGATTTTTATTTACTATTTAACATTTGGAAAGCAGTTTGTGGGAAAGCTTATTTTTAACAGTGTTGAGATACATATGTCACAGTAAAGTCAAGTTAAAAGAAAAATAGATGACATTTAAAAATCATGAAATTTAAAATGATTAGAATTGGTCATTTAAAAATAGATATAACAATTTACAATACATGATGTCAGTTTAATACTTTGTTGCAGCATGTTCCAGATCTGAGCTGCATGAAAATAGAAGACGATCTTCCCTGCTCTGTATTAAGTTTAGCCATGATTTGACTACAATGTGCTGACCATTCCAAGAAGCAATGGTTAATAAAAATCAAGGTAGCTTTTGTACAATGGTCTTCTTGCAGACAGAGCAGGGAAGCTATTTTTGGAAGCCTTCCATTATCAATACAAAATCTTTTTTTATATCCCACACACAGTAAACTCTATAACAAACATGATCTGTAATTGTTTCAAAACTCACCAGACGACTTCATGATTGGCTCGAGGACAGGACACAAAACACAGGGTTGTGGTAACTGTAATAGGTTCTCAGAACACCTGAATAGAGACTCTGCTGTGGCTGAGAAATAAAAATGAGGTCAAGCAGGGTGTTCTTGTCTGTAGTGGCAGAAGTGATCAGCTGTGAATACCCTCTCGACTGAAACTGCTCCAGAATCTGTTTTCTTCCACTCTGTAACTGGTTCTCATTAAAATCTCCACACACAATTATTGGGTGACAGTCCATTATTTCAAGGGAATCTAAAAGACTTACCAGGTTTTGCATGAATGGTGTCAAACTGTAGTCTGGAGGTCTGTACACAACAGCAATGAGCGCAGGGAATGAAGCCTGAACCTTCAATACTAAAAACTCAAGATCAGTGACATTATGCAGATACTGTTTTACCTGAACCTGAAAATGATTCCTCAAAAACACAACAACTCCACCACCACTTCTGCTGGCCATGTGAGGAAAGTTTGTGTAGGACACATGTCTGTTGCGTTTGAACATGGTGTAGCCGTCCAAATGAAGACTGTCTGCAACAAAGGAGCCTTGGAGGTGAGACTCTGTGAGACACAAAACATCTGCTAAACACATTTCATGATGACTTTTGATGTCACTGATGTGAGATGGCAAACCCTCCGTATTGTGATGGATCAGTGTAAGTGTGTCAGGTCTGCTGGCTGTTTCTCTGACCTGAAGAAGAGGCATCATTTCCTCAACGCTGGCTTGTCTCATGGTTTGGAGCGCTGCAGTTACCTCAGGATTGGCGTAAATCTTTTTCTCATCCAAGTCCTGCAAATAGAGTCCACTGAGAGACGTCACCCTGCTGAGAGCAACATAAGCCATACCTGGTTCAAAAATGTTCTTCATTGAAACTACAGCTGTCTGTGTTGTAAGACCCTGGGTTTTGTGAATTGTGCAGGCAAATGCTAGCTTTACAGGAAACTGTCTGCGTACCGCTCCTTTAAACTTCAGACTCTCCTCTGCTCTCTCAATGTAAACCAGATCATCAGATGCTGCATTAGAACTGCGGTTGTGTCTCATAGGCTGCCGGTTGTCCATTCTGAGACCCAGTTTAATTATGTGTCCATCATTTTCAGATCTCACCACCTTTATCAGTATACCAAAAGCACCGTTGACCAAACCGTTTAGTGTGTCCAGGTTTCTGGTCAGCATCACTCGAGCTCCTTCAGCAACATTCAGGGTGTCGGGTAAATCATTTTGCCCACCTGTAAATGGTTTGTCTCTTCGTGCCATTCTGCCTGTATGTTTATCCTTCTGGAAATCGTCTGCATTGATGATTATAACGTTTGAATGAAGCTTCTTGAGCGTATCTGTGTTGTGGGATTCAACTTTCTTGTTGGTGGCATAAATGTGTAAGACCTCGATTGGACATTCTTCTGGTGCAGTCACAGCCTGTGACAACAAATCTCTGTCGCACTGAGAAAGCTCATCTGTCTTTTCTTTGACTCTAATCCTGTTCAGCATCTCTGCAAAGGCCACGTCATCTTTCTGACGCATGATCTCGGTTAGAGTGATCATCTGAAAATGTTCCTGCCATAGGTCAATCTGTTCTGGATCATAAACACAGAGAGGTTTAGACTGTCGCACTGGTGGCAGCTGGTAAAAATCTCCAACAGCTAAAACTGACATTCCACCAAAAGGTCTCTGAGTGCCTTTGATTTGTTTCAGTCTTGCATCCACATAAGCAAAAAGGGGTTTTGAAACCATTGAAATCTCATCAATAACAATAATTTCAGCATTTATAAGCTCAGATCTGACTTCATCCAGTTGGTTACCAAGTCCTTGAATGGGTGGATTCAGACTCCTGGGTAGTTTCAGTAGGGAATGTAACGTAGAGCCATTGATAGAAAAAGCTGCTGTCCCAGTAAATGAAGTCAGTAAAACAGTTGGATTTGATATGTCAGCTTCTTCTGCATTAGAAGGCAGTCTGCTCAGGATCTTTGATGCTTCAGAGTAAATACATTTAATCAGATGTGACTTTCCAGTTCCTGCACCACCGTTGATATACAAGAAAAATGGATCTGGGTTCAAACCACAAACTCGCTGAATACACCAGTCTCTTATAGCATAGAACACGCAGGCCTGCTTCTGGTTCAGATTCTGATACATTACACGTACCACAGCTGGATCGACTGCAGGTTGTTCTCTGACGGCTCTGATCTCTGTTACAGCATCAGACTGACGACTGTAGTCGGGGACATTCTCCTGTTCGTTCTCATCATCAGAATGTGTCTCAGGAAGATTCTCATCACATTGCAACCTCACAACTTCAGATTCAGGAGCAAGATTACACCATTCATCGATCACAACATCCCTATTTTGTTCAAACTCTTCCAGAGCACTCTCAATATCCTCAGAGTTCTTCTCATACTTGTCTTTATTTCTCTTCACAACCCTTTTCACAGACTCACTGTGGTCTGAACATGAAAGTCGTACAAAACCTGAGTTGTAGAAGGACTGACAGGTTTGGAACCCTTGTGGTTTCAGTTCCTGCTCTGATCTGTGTGGAAGGTAAAGTCTCAACAGTCGACCATAATATTGCTCAGGATCTTTTTCCTGTGAACAGTGGTAATACCTGATTATAGCTGGTTTATCATTCTTTCGCCTTAGTACAAATCCAAGCTGGTTTAGAAGAGGAAGCACATCTTTTCCTTCATTTGGACCACGCACCAACCGGCACAAGGCAGCAAAATCAGCCAGTGACATTTCCTCATATTCTGGTGTCTCAGGTCTGCATTTGTATTTATCACTCAAACTTGTCATCCAAATATTACAACTGTCATGTGTTGTGGTTTCCAGATAGCTCATCGGGCGACTCATTTTTACTGGGTTATCATCGGTTGGTACAAATACAACACTGCGGGAACATTTTTTTCATTTTTAGGCCACAGACTCGAGTCACACACTCCTGTGCGCTGATTTCTCTCTTTTTTGAGTAAGCCTGCATCACAGCTCTCATTTCATCACATTCATTGACCGTGTTCTTTTCAGAGTTGTCAATAACTGTCTTTAGGTATTCAGAGAGGCCAGATTCTTTCTTTGTTATATATTTACAGAGGTATTCTATACATGAATAGGCATTCAAAATTAACGAGACATCTAAATTCGCGTTCCAGGCTTCAAGCAGGTGTGGGTTGTAATTGTTGATCCAACAGTCCTTTGGCTCACGTTTCAGAATCAGCGCTGTTTTCTTGTTTATGTCTTGGAGGCATTGCTCATACTCATTCATTGTCAAGTTGCATCGTGACAGAATCTGCTCTATGGTGAGGGAAGCAGCTTCAGGTTCCTTCAGCAGGTTCAACAAAGGTCTGAGTTTGGCTTTTGCAGCTTCAGTGTCTGAATCCTCATCCTGTCTCACAATCATTGTTCTTGTGGATGGCGGTTTTGGAAACCCAAATCTACAACCAGAGTTCACACTCTTAAAGCATGTTTTTGTGTGGTTTTTACTGTGCTTTTGTAATTCAGTGACTTTTTTGTGCAGTTCAGGCTGTTTTTCTGGATCAGGGAGTTGAGCTGAGATGTATCTGTCCACAAAGTCACAGACAGTTTGGTCATCATCCACATCTACTTCTACCTTTTCTCTAATCCACAACAACATGTGTATATGCGG
Organism: Pelmatolapia mariae; assembly: GCF_036321145.2. NCBI lineage: Eukaryota > Metazoa > Chordata > Actinopteri > Cichliformes > Cichlidae > Pelmatolapia > Pelmatolapia mariae. The sequence goes on along the minus strand of NC_086244.1, from coordinate 17,113,644 downwards.
ACTACCTCTATGCTGGAACTCAACTCTGTAAAAGTAATCAATGATTTCACCAAGGGGCTGTGCAGGAGAAAAAAGCAAATCTCTGAACAAAGCCTCAACACGCTTATCAAACATTCGCATCGTGGTTGCTGGATTTGATCTTAGAATTTCACACTTTTCTGACCAGTCCAGGGCTTCAAAATCAACCTCTTCACCTTGCTGTCTCTTTATTGCTTGAATCACTTCAGGCCATCTCATCTCAGCAGCAGAGAAAGTGACAAAGAACTGAGGTGTTCCTATTTGACGAACCATACTGAATAAATCTTTGGTAGTTTTCTGCCAGTAAACTGGAGTTCCTCTGAGTGGCTGCATGAATCTGATTGCATCTTTATTTCTTACCAGCTTCTCTACTTCTGTCTTACTTTGTAACATTCCTGATGTGATTTTGCGTCCATCTTTGGTCATAGTTTTACCTTTCCTTAGCTGTATTGTCATGCTGGAATTAGCCAAGTGTATTTCAGTGACAAACTGTGAGAAAAACAGGTAATTTGTATCTTTAGCAAATCTTGCATCAATGTTGAAAAGCCTTGACTTGAAGTAAGCACTCGGTGTGAGTTTAAGACGTCTCTTTTCATCCAGTGTATTCTGACCGGTAGGAAACTGCACAGGAAATGCCATGGCTTCCAAATGAGGAGTTCTGAAGAAGCTAACAGGATTGTTTCTTTCTGCAGGAGCAACACAATATGTGTTATCAGTGAAACAGAGAATCTCTTCTGAAATGTCTACAGGCTGCAGACAACTTTCTAGAGCAAAACCTCCATTGTTCAAATCACTTTCTGGTTCCTCTGGATTTTGTTCGTCTGGTTGTTCATCACAGGATTGCATATTAATATCTTGTTCACTTTCAGACTCACTTTCGCACAAAAGGGCATCTTTTTCATAGTTGTCAATTTCCATTAAATCTGCTTCATCATAATCATCACTTCCCATGCTGGCTTCATCACTGCTGTCATCATCAGGTAACGTTGGATCACAAAGCAATGCATCATCTCTGATAATAATATCTGTGTACTGTGGATGAATCTGTTTCAGTTTACGCAGGGCTTGGATCAGTTTAGACCAGGTGACAGTCTGGAACAGCTGATGGCCTTTGTAGCACAGTCGTCTTTTAAGCTTGATCCTCATTATCTGTGACTGGTTTCTGAGCCGAGGTAAACAGTCAACTGTTTGTTGGACCTCAGATGGTACACACACCACATTACCACGTATGAGTCTTTGTCTGCCCTTTGGAAGTGGAATAATCTTAGCAAATGGTATGCATTTGGCAATCAGATGTCTCTCCAGAATGTTGAGATCACACAGTTCAGCTGGAATATCCTGCAGTTCTAAACCATTGACAGCAGCAAGCCTGGGCATGCATCCACTTTTGAGGGAACTGTGACACGTGTGACAGATATACTCCTTTTTTCTCTCAACAGGAAAGCTGCAGTGATCATTACATGCTTCATCACACATATGAACAAATTTACCAGTTAGACACTGCTGAGCTACAGTTTGGTGTTTTGAGTAATTGTTTCTTTTGCAGATTTTCACCTGATTAGGAAAAGAAGCTTTTAGACAAACAGTACAAACATAAGATGGTGCTGATTTAATGTTTGACCAGAAACGAGATATGGCCTCATGCATTAAACTGTTATCTGGATTAGACTGTAAACGCTCAGCTGGTCGATGCATCTGGCAATATTTTCGTTTTATGTTCATTGCACATCTGATATTATGCATCTGTCTAAAAGAAAAACTATTCCAGTATTTTACTCTCATTCGTTCTCTCATGTTGTCCTTGTGTTGTTGCTGAAATTGTCTCTGTTCTCCATAACGTTTAGTGATGTAACATTTTTTTTTTTGTTTAAATTCTTCACTCTCTTTATACAGATTGTAAACATACAACCTCATACAAGCTTTATGTTTCTCTCTGAATTCAACACAAGTTCTGTAATTTCTTCTTATACGTTCTTTCTTTTTTTCTCTGAAGTCAGGAAACTCTCTATATGTTTTTCTTAGACGTTCATTCTGCTTTTGTCTGCAAATGGGAGATTCTTTATATGTTTTTTTCATACGTTCCTTCTGCTTTTCTCTGAATATAGGATTGTTTTTATACATCCTTATGAAATGTTCTCTTTTTCTGTCTCTAATTTTAGCACTATCTCTATAGATTTTTCTAAAACGTTCTCTCTGTTTCTCTCTATATGTAGCATTGAGTTTATACAGATTACTTTTGTACACACTCTTCTTCTGTCTGTGATCTGGGTCATTAGACTTTCTACAGGAATTTTTTTTCTTTGCCTTAAAGCTTTCATCAAAAGTGTACATTTGCCTTTCTTTCTCTTTCTGATTTTCCTTTCTCTGTGGTAGTTTTTCTTGGGCTAAAAATCTTCTCCTTATTTTTCTCCTTTCCTGTTTATTACGTTTCAGCAGTTTATGTAAGAGTTCCTCTGTTGTAGTGGTTGAACAGGAGGCAGTGTGTGAATCATTCTGAGGAAAAGAATTTGATGTTACCTGAGTTTCACTCACAGAAGATGCGGAGGTTTGATATAGCAGAGATGCAGCTGCTGTCTCATTTAAATCCATGCTGAATGACGTGACTTCAGTGGTTAAAGTTTCCGTCACAGTTTTCCATGTCGGCTCAGTGGATGTCTGGGAGTCTAATTCATGAACAGGTTCATTTAAAGCTGGTGCAAGAACATTTGTAGCGGTTTTCCTGTATTCTGTGTTTTGATTAGCATCTCTTTGGTAAGCTGCATTTGCACTCTGAAACTCGACAGGTTGTAGCTCATAAGTGCAGGTTGGTGCGACGCTAATCATTCCATATAAGCATTTGAGCCTGTCAGTCATGTCGTTAAGACGTGTGAATTTTAACATAACTGCAGTTCCACCACTTACACCTAGTGACAATGGCATTCCTGTAGACTTACGTGGATGAGGGTCAAAATATGCGTATTCACCTGAAATCAGCCTGCAAACTGCAATGACGTTTCCTCCCATGACTAGCAAAGCGTAGCGAACCGCTGAAGCCAAACACTGTAGTCCCTGTTCAAGGCTCGGAAGGTGATCTGTACCATCAAATGTGCCATAATGAGCACACTGAGACATATCCACTTGATACTCGTGTCTGCGGCTGGTGACCACTGAGGGAAGCTCATCGGAGGCTAGAAACACGCTGTTCACAAACCTCTTTCTGACATCTGAATACACGGCATGGCCTTTGTCCAACACACGGTTAAGATCTGCTCTTGTAATGAATTCATCCTCGTGTAAGAATGACAGGAAAACCAAACTGTTAGCCATGCATTGCTGATTCCTGTACTTTCCATACTTGGGAGAGGCCTGGCTTCGGGATGCACAGATGCTGCTCACTCGTGGATGACTTTCACTGTTTGTAACCTGTACATGAGACGGTCCTGGAGCTTCTCCATCATGCTGCGTTTGCACAGTTATCTGGGGTTCAGTCTGGATTACCTGCTGTACTTTAGCAACTGGCACACATGCTGAGCGAACACCTCTCTTTACCACATCTGCATAAGACACTGCAGCTGTCTGAGCACTGCTCTGCACTTCTGGACTGGGAACAGTTGTAACAGACACCTTTACCTGCTCACCGGCCTGAGAAAAATTTACCTGTTCTTTCTGCTTTTGCCATCTAAGCTTCTGGGACTGCGACCTTTGACCTTTTCTCGGCATTTTATCGAAGTACAAACTGAAGCTTATATGTATTTATACAAAGATATAAACAGTGAAGAACTAATAACTCTTCAAGTTAGTATTAAAGCTGAAAAAAATTTCAATATAAATATAAAAATGTTCCAATGTTTTTATAAATATGTAAATAGATATAAAAGGTTGACTTTAATCTAAACTCAATATAAAAGATATTCAGTTCTTTGAAAACACTTGGCTCAGTTTTATTGTAGCTTTTTCCAAAACAGAATATTTTTACTTCTTATATTTTAACCAGACTTGTTAATGACTAGATCTTAGCTTCTGTAAAGGGATATACAGAATAAATCACAATAATCAACAGGCTATAATAAAACTCTTAGTTTTTAAGTAGACTTTGTGCAAATCTTTCAGATATGTAAAATGTAAAGCAAATATAAACAGCTGTGGTGATCAGATGACAAGCGATGAGGATTCTTCAGCTGGATTTTCTGCAGCAGTCAGGAAACAGGAAGCCTGGGTCCTCAGGGCAGGTTCTCGATGACAATTGTAATTGAATACTTACACTGAGTAACAGAAATTGATTAGTCCCTAAATAATAATAGTATAACCCTACTATAGTCAAATGTTACTGACAATGCAACAGACTAGCAAAATGTATCTGAATTTATCTAATTTAATATTTTTGTGAATACAACAGTCTGAATGTTTATCTTATTACAAAAAACCTTTAAGGTGTAAATTTTATATAATGTATCAAAGTAATTGCACCTCTAAGCCAAACTATCAGTGTTTATTCCAAAGCGTTCCAAATAAAAATTAAAATTACAAATCTACAGCTGTGTAAGTAGTTTCTACTGTACTGTAATTCTACTATTGTAATTTCAACTTTCTACTTGTAATTTCCAGCAAAAAGACCGGATGTGAGAGAGTTTAACGATAGGAAAGAAGGAGCAGTGAGAGCAGAGACCTCTCAGAATTCTGTAACAGATGAAGTACTGGTAACTTCAATTTCCCAAAAATGGGGCCATGTCAAAACTTGATTTCGCCAGACAAAACTTGATTCCAGTCAAAATTTGATTCCAGTTAAAAACGTGATTTTTGATAACTTAGATAGAGCTTGTGGGATAGAGTGAAGCAAGATAGAACGGCTTGTCAAAATAGATAGAGTGGGGAGAGTGATAGGACAGACTGAATGGCTTTTTAATGATAGAGGGAGAGAGCTTCTGCAGCAGGTCACCTGTAAGACACAAAGCGACTGGAATTAGGCATATTTCCAATAAACGTAGCTTTCCAGTATTTTTCAGACAATAAGGCACACTTTAAATCCTTTAATGTTCTCAAAAATAGACTGAGCGCCTTATGTATTCATTCTGGCTGTGCTTACTGACTTCAAACCAATTCTATGTGGGACACGGCGCTGCAAAATCTCTCAAAATGTTGTAGTACAACTTTGGTAAGCTACCGTAGTTTGGAGCTTTGCGGTGTAATTCGCACTGTGCTTCAACAAAATATTATGCTGTGTGTCTGTGTGTGTGTATAAGGACCTGGCACCTGTTAAGAGCCATGCTTACGAAGCAGGTTTCAAACTGATCAGCTCATGAAGAATTTGATGGATTTGTGGAAGAGGAATAAACTGAAAAACTGAATGTGCCGTTCTGTATTTTATGTGTTACAACTGAACAATGTTGCGGATTATTGTGAATGAGTTGAATACAGCTTGACTTATCTGGCTGTTTTGTTTGGCTTAATGTACCTTATGTTTAAAAAACAGACCCGTTCATTGCCCTTATGCCTTATAATCTGAAAAATACAGTGCATATTGCACTGAACGACAATGTTTAACAAATGGTGGTGGAACTGATAAGGACATTTTTGCATTCTGTTAACACAATAAAAACAAACAGTGTATTGACTGAAACCAAGATGTGCTGCAACAGTTACTGTAAATATTATATGGTCCAAACAAACCTACACACTGACATTAGAGCAGTCAGTTTCAGGCTCCCTGCTTTGCATTAACCTTACATCCACTCAAATCAAATTTACTGATTCCCTGGCCAAACTGAACACAAATCCTTTCTCACATTTGCCTAAAAACATCTTGATGATCACCAAGAGCTGTGCTGACTCACTGCACTAAACTGAGTCTCCTACAGTGAGAGATGAATTTCAGAAAAACACCAGCATTTAAGTCAAACATGATGCTGTTACTGTGATGGTCCAGAGTTCCTTTACTACTTCAGGACCTGCATCATACCGTCAGGTCCTGATCTTCAGATTAATGATACTTGGGATTCACAGCAGGAAACTGATGAGTTGATCCAAAACACACAAGGAACACTCAACGAAACAAAACTCTTGGTGCAGACTAATCAGATTCTGGACTTCAATGAAACTGGAACTATACATGACTTGAAAACCTTATATTGGACCTTAATGAAACAAAATCTGAAATTAGAGGTTTCCAAAATCCCCCCAGTGATGCAAATCAGTCATTAATAGTTACTGTAAATGCTTGATGGTACTTATTGCTATCAGGACTATTAGACTGGGTATTAGACTGCAACATGTTTTTACGTTAGACCTCAGACAAACCTTTACTTACCAGACTTGAGACGATCAGATCAGCAGTCTAAAGAAAGGAAACAATAAATCAGATCACTGTTCAATGATTCAGACAGTTGAGCCTCTTCACACACAATCCAATTTACTGTGACATAAAATAACTAGTAAAATCCTCAATTTCATCAAGCTTTTATGAACATTAGCTGCAGAGTCTCACATGGCTATAACGTGTAATAAAAGCATTCATACTACAGAAGTGCAAAGAATAGGCTCCAATATTTGTTGGCACAAATGCAGGATATACCAAATATTTCCAACACAGAAGCTTTGTGGCTCAAACATCAGATCACTGTTTAATGACTTAGACCGTTGTGCCTTGTGTCACACGCAATCTGATTTACTGTGAAATAAAATAACTAGTAGGTCTGTGAAGGTTCTCAGTCATCCAGGTCATTGTAGTCTAAGGAGCTTGGAAAGAAAAGCGTCTGGACTTCTTTAAGTTGCTTGAAGACGTTTCACCTCTCATCCGAGAAGCTTCTTCAGTTCTAAGGGTCAAATGGTGGAGAGTCCCAGATTTAAACCTAGTGGGAGTTTCCCCCCCAAAGGGGGACAAAGGACCCCCTGATGATCCTCTACCTAATCACATGAGCCAAGGTGTGAAAGCGGGTGTGGGTCCTAATCAGCCAGAGTTTCGGGTGAGCTCATTGGGTGAGCTCAACCATCTGTCCTCTCTGTCACGTTCACATTTTGGACAGAGAGGACAGATGGTTTGAAAGAGGAGTGAAAGAAGCCATTTACGTCCACTGTGAGCGACCATCTTTGAACAGAGGCGGGGGTTTACGACACCAATTGTCTGCCATCTATAATCCAGTTTTGAGATCCCTTCCCAGACGCCTTAACGCCCACTCACACCCTGGGCCATCTGACCTCAGGAAATCACATGATAGGGTGGGGCCAGGTTTCACAATGAGCTCACCCGAAACTCTGGCTGATTAGGACCCACACCCGCTTTCACACCTTGGCTCATGTGATTAGGTAGAGGATCATCAGGGGGTCCTTTGTCCCCCTTTGGGGGGGAAACTCACACTAGGTTTAAATCTGGGACTCTCCACCATTTGACCCTTAGAACTGAAGAAGCTTCTCGGATGAGAGGTGAAACGTCTTCAAGCAACTTAAAGAAGTCCAGACGCTTTTCTTTCCAAGCTCCTTAGAAATAACTAGTACAATCATTAATTTCCCTTAACAACTTAATGTACTATAAAGAGGACTAATATTAGCTGCAGAGTCTCACATGGCTATAGCGTGTAATATAAGCTTAAAGAATAGGCACCAATATTTGTTGGCACAAATGCAGGATATACCTGTTGGAAGGAATATTTATGTATTTTGCAATATTTCCCTTATTGCCAACATTTCTATTTAATTTTCAAACACACTGTATTCAGTAAATAATTAATAAACTAATTTTAAGTTATAGCATAAATAGAACACACTGACTTTAATATAGCAAACACTGTGCACTCACAGCTCTAGTTCTCTTAGTTTTTTCTCATTGCTTAAGTGCTTAAAATCAGACATAAATGGGCTATTAAATTTCAGGGACATTTTCAGAGACAGTCAGAGGTCCTGTGTGGGGGCTTTGCTGCTTCAGATTACAAATCCTGACCATTTGTTTTTGCCCATCAGTAAATGGATGTCACAAAAAGCAAAACTACTGTATGTAAATTGTCAGACATGCTATACAATGACAGTGTCATATTGCTTCAGTTATAATCACTGTTTACTTACCAACAAAGGCAAAACCAAAGATCTGTTTCAATCTGTGTAACAAAAGACAAAGAACAAAACTACAGCGTCAGTCAATACTGCTTTATTAATTTTAATTATAATAATAATTTATTAATAATAATAATAATAATAATTTAATTTTAATACTTTCGGTAGTCAAAAAGATTCAGTTAACTTCTATGTTTACTACAGCTGGAATACAAACAACAACTGTCCTCTGTTTTCTTTTTTCTACACCTTATTAAAGATAACCATGTCCATTAAAGGTAATATGTGGTTTCATCCATTTGCAATAAGCCACACAAGTTTCTTAGTCATGTTAAACTCTAATAGTCTAAGGAGCTTGGAAAGAAAGTGTCTGGACTTGTTCACTGAAGAAGCTTCCCAGACGTGAAGAGGTGAAACGTCTTCTTGAAGTACAATGACCTAATTGACTGAGAACTATCACAGTCATAATGCTCTAATACATTGCTGCTATTAGATAACGTAGTCAATATCATAAGCAATTATTTGCTGCACCTATCAGTGCCTACATTCAAATTCTGCTGCCTAAAAATATTATCAATTGCATACACCATCATTTAGTATAATACATGCTGTTGTTTTAAAACAAATATCTACATACTATATTAATAATATTAATGGCCCACTGTTGCATTTTATTTATTTGAAGTTAGCCCCTTTTTGTTTTTAATTTCATTCATGTTCCATAAAGAGAGAAGTGTCACAGACCTCCAGATTTTGGTTATATTTAAAAGTAGGACTGCACAAAACAGTTCTTAAGAATTAAAAAGTCAACTCTTATTGTTCTTACATTAACTATGTGTTTTATCCTCAGTCTCCCTTCCCTTAATTAACCTGCAACACAGACACACGCGCATACAAGCACGTGACTCTTTTTCTTCCGCTGATCAGCCAGAGGCTCCTATTAAGTCGCCACACCTGGTGCTTCAGCAGTTATTGGTTCTAAGATGGTGGTTACCTTTACAACCTGAAGAATGAGCCTGTTTTAACCTACCTACCGATTTGTGAGGAGTAGAACTAACTGCACCTTCTGTAACAGTCTCAGAAACACTAACACACCAAATGAAGCTAATAAAACAAAACTAACTGTAGTTTACAGTCAAATGAACTGTCTTCATTTCACTCCGGGCCTATAGGAGCGCTAGGCATTAGCATTGGGTTGTTAGCATTAGCTCATAAAACACTCCCTTTAATAATACAACTTTTTACTAAAAAAGCATTCATTGTGTTACTTTAATCAGAGTTATACTTCGACTGAATTTATAAGTCACTAACAAAAGCTCGGTAAATCCCTCAAACATAAACATTTCTTTACAGAGAACAGATGCAGAGAAGTAGCTCTTACCGCAGCGATGGGGGAAGTGGGCGGAGACGTGGGAGTGAGCCGGAGTCGTAAAAAAAAAGAGGCATTTACTGGTAGTGGGAAATCCCGCCAGTACAAAAAGTTGGCATTGAAAACGTGAAAAATATATGTAAATGCATTATTATATGAGATTTATATGCTACAGAAAAAAACTAGCAGAATTTGAAGTATATAAATTGAATAAATATTCCAAACAGGATTATTAGAATTTAAAATAATGGTTAAAATTCATTAATAAATATAAGGTTATTATGTTAAAATGTAATATATATCAATACATTTATTTAACTGACAGGATCAATAAGAACAGTCTTCTCCTCAACACCAATACCAAGGAGCTGGTGATGGAGTGCACAAGACCTAAAAAAACAGGACAGTCTGCAATGATGGGGAGTTAGACATTTTGCAGAGCAGATGAGGAGGAAGTTGTATTTCTAAAATGGAGAACAATTAACACAGTCACCTAAGCATCCTCACAGGACAGCAGAAAGTACAGTAACAGGTTCCTCTCGCTGAGGTATTCTGAGCTAAATGGACTTGGCACCACTCGTTTACCTGTGCTACAGTGAGGCAAAGGTGTGGTTGTCTACAACAAGGCTGTGTTCAGCAAAGGCTTTAAAGACAACCATGCAAACTATAAATAAATAACATAGCAGTTATACTTAGTCTTTTTACAGCAGCCCTCTCTATAGAAGCACATTTGTCATATAAATATAACTGTTTTAACACAAATACTATATTTAGCAGAAGTATTATGATTTGGCAAAAGTACTATGATTTGGCATAAATACTGTTTTTAAGCACAAATACCAATTACTTTTGTAGAAATAAAACTATTTGGCACAAATACTACGTTTTAGCACAATACTATAACATACCATTTATACTATGATATTGCAGAAATACTATGATTTAGTACAAATACTATGATTTACTAGAAATACTATGTTTCTGCAAAACTACTATGAATTGGCAGACATACTATGTTTTTTCTCATGTCCTATAATTTTGCTCAAATACTATGAAATTGTAATAAATTATCAATATGAATTACTTGTCTGTGATAGTGTATTAATTTGTAGGGGGGAAAGAAAATGTTGACTAAGGTGGAATTGAACCCGCGATCTTTAGGCTGCTGAGCAGTGTCATTAATAACTGCTCCACTGGGAAACAGAGCAGCAACTTGGAAAACAGGAAGATGAACTGTCAGATTTGGATCGCAGTGAGAGGCGTAAAACGCCAATTTTTGGAGTTACAAAACGTCTTGTAACTCAAAAACTAGGTGGAATAGCAGCATCGTTCTTCTACTGGGTGAATCAGCGGATTTTGGTGAACATTGACTGCGATTTTCATTGCTCTTTGTACCTCAGTCGCGGAGATATGACGAGAGAAGAAACGGCTTCATTTTCAGGATTTGAAAAGTGAGAGGAGGGCAGATTTCCACCCCTCAAACAAACGTAATTTATGGCTCAACAGTAAGATAACTGTAAAAACTGCTCCACTTTGATTCAACAGAAATACTATTATGGAGGAGTAATACTTTAACATGGGAGAAATATTGATACAGACACACAAACATACATATACACAGAGCCTAAAGGGAGCAGTGGCTGTTAAGAGTCTGGGCTTGGCATATCTAGGTCAGTTAAATTAGCTGCACCTGCTGTAATCAGCCCTTACACACACAGACACACAGAGAGGTATAGGTTTTCTGCAGTGTATTTCTCACATTCAGGATTCCCCTCGAACAAATGGACATAATTTCCTAACCGTAGGGGCAAGAATGCTCATTCTGACACCGTTTTGTTCAGAAGAGATGGGGGAATCTGCAGGTCTTCTTAATCCAGAGATAGAATATACATTATTGAAGATATATGACTTGCAATACACTGTAACTGAGTAGAGGCAAAGCAAAACTGCATTGACTTGCCCTCAAACAACGTTTTGTCTAAACTCTAAATCTGCCCTTTGAGGGCATCCACACAATTTAAATTTCCTGCGAAAATGTTGTGTGGATGCCTTAACGCTGAAGCTGTCTGCTGAAAAGCTGAAAAAGATGAAAAGTTGCAAAAAGTTGTATGGTGGTGAAAACAAAATGTCACCCTGAGCAGGATTTGAACCTAGCCCTCCAGGGCTCAAGACAGTTACGCATCTCACTAACGCAAACAGATTCTCACAAAGGAGAGGAGGACACACTGACAATTCTGCTTAAATGAGCAGAAGCTGCTAAGAAATGTGCTAATGAGAGGTGAAAAGGCTGAAATTCTGCTTAAAAGAGGTGAATCACTAGAATTTCTGCTGAAAAGAGGTAAAGCAGAAAATTTTACTAAAAAGAGGTGAATAAGCAGAATTTCTGCAGAAAAGGTGCAAAGAAGCAGAAACTTGCACTGAAAAGAGATGAAAAAAATGAAAATTTTGCTGAAAAGGGGTGAAGAAGCTAAAGTATACCAAATCAAAGTATTTGTGCCAAAACAGTGTTTCTGCCATATTGTGGTACTACTACATTACAACATGAATACGGATTAAAGATGAAAGATACTATGATTTGGCAGAAATACTATGTTTCAGTACAAATACTATGACAAAGCAGAAATACTATGACTTAGAAGTAATACTATAACAAAAGGGTTTCCTCAAAATACTATGAAATTGCAGTAATTCTATGATTTGGCAGAAATACTGTACTTCGTACAAATACAATGCTTTGGTAAAAATACTATATTTTGATTTGAACTCTATGATTTGAAAAAGATAAAAGCATTGAAAAAGGTGAAAAGGCTGAAAATTTTGCAGAAAAGAGATGAATCAGCAGAATTTCTGCAGAAAAGAGGCAAAGAAGCAGAACGTTGTGCTGAAAAGAGGTGAATGAGCAGAATTTCTGCTGAAAAGAGGCAGAAGGTTCTGTATGTAGAAAAAGAAAAACGATGAACCATGTGTGAAATAAATAAAGAAATGAAATGAAAGAACAACCTGATTCTGCTCAAATTCACCAATCAGAGCTACTGCCTCTGTCTGCTTCATTAGGCTGGGTACTTGTATGTATTTCGGTCCATATTAGAAAAGCTGCTAAAATGATAAAACTTTGCAGAATTGTAATAAATGATCAATATAAATTACAGGTCTGTGATAGTGTATAAATTTGTAGTGAAAAAACAAATGTTGACCAAGGTGGGATTGAACCCACGACCTTTGAGGTGCAGAGCCGTGTCATTACTGATTGCGCCACCTGGCAAGAGGGCGGGCGGCTGAAAGACAGACATTTGGGCAGTCAGAAAATAGATCGCGGTGAGCGGCGAAAAGCGCCGTTTTTTGGAGTTACAAAACGTCGTGTAACTCAAAAACTAGGAGGGCTAGCAGCATAATTCTTGTACTGGGTGAATCGGCGGACTTTGGTGTATTCTGACTGTGATTTTCATAGCTCTTTGTACCTCCGTCGCGGAGATATGACGAGAGAAGAAACGGCTTCATTTCCAGAGTTTGAAGACTGAGAGGAGGACAGATTTCCACCCCTCAAACAAACGTAATTCATTGCTCAACGGTAATATAAATGTAAAAACTGATTCCACTGTGAGTGTCAGCAGTGTCTGAAGATATATTGGCACAAGCCTCATGTCCTAACTTTGCTTTGTTCAAGAGATATGGCGATTTTAAAATGCCTCCTGTTACAGAATTTCAGCTCTGAATTTCAAAACCTCCCTATATACTTTGAATGGGGAGTAACCTGACTATGTGTCACTTCGAGGTGAATTGCGAAAAAACGGTAAATCTCACAATAAAGACAGTAACATTGTCTGAAAGCCAGCAAAAATACCTACGTTTTGATGTATAATTTGTGGGGGTTGAGTGGAAATTGAGCGAGTAGCAAGAAGTTGTTCGGACATGAAGAGAAAATTCAGAACAGACCAGCACACACTCTGAGTTAATTGCATAGCAACCATAGCAACACATGTATTTTCTGAAAAATCACAATTTTGGAACTGAAAACTTAAAGAGGTATAAAATTAAAACGGTAGAAGATCTGAAAAAGCTGAATCACACAGGAATAGCCCAATAATCTGAGAACATTTTAAAGTTTGAATGGAGTTTCTAGGTGAAAGTATGAGGAAGCAGTTAAGTTTCAAAACCAAGCAAGTTTTAGCAGAATTGTGGAAGTTTTCCATTCATTTCAATGGGACAAATTAAAGGAAAAAAGTGTAATATTTTAAAAAGTATAATAGTAATAAACACCAAAAGTCATAGCCGGAATTAGCAGAAAGAGCAGAACAGTTTAGAGTTTGAACTGAGAAAATCGGCTGAAAACTGAGGGAGTAGTTAAGTGCCGAAAAACGTACGGAAGCAACTAGATTATGGTGGAATAAAGAATAAAGAGAAACAGGAACTCAATAGTGTGGATGCCTTTCAAGGCATCCACACAATAAAGAGAAACAGGAACTCAATAGTGTGGAAGCCCTTTAGGGCATCCACACAATAAAGAATAAAGAGAAACAGGAACTCAATAGTGTGGAAGCCCTTTAGGGCATCCACACAATAAAGAGAAACAGGAACTCAATAGTGTGGAAGCCCTTTTAGGGCATCCACACAATAAAGAGAAACAGGAAAACAATAGTGTGGAAGCCCTTTAGGGCATCCACACAATAAAGAGAAACAGGAACTCAATAGTGTGGAAGCCCTTTAGGGCATCCACACAATAATAAAGATAAAGAATAAAGAGAAACAGGAAAACAATAGTGTGGATGCCATGAGGCATCCACACAATAATAACTAGAAAGCGAAAATTTCAGAAGAAATTTTAAGTGTGCCTATGCCGCTGGTAATCAATGTAGTTTGCCATTCATACAGCTACAGAGAGCAAAACTCAGCAGAGCAGCCATTCTCCACCATGAACTATGGTAAAAACAAACACCGCTCGCGCCTCACAGATGACAGCTTACAGTTTTGGGTAAAGATGAAGTGACTTTGTACAGCCCCGATTTGCAGACGCTGTGCACATAGTTTCATGAGCAGAAGTCCCATTGTACCACGGCAGACCCGACAATGTTTGCATGAACATGCTTTGAAGCATTACGTTATGGACCACTTTTCACACATGGTTGGTGTACCCACACAGCCGGCTGTAGCTTTTCAACTCACAGCCTGACACACACCCAAAAAACAGCCGAGAGAGCACAGACTACGCCAGAGAGGCGTGATTGCAGATGCCGCTCAGGTGGGTCCACCTCCCCTGCAGCGGCACTGCAGACCACGCCCCGCCACACACATCAATCACGTAAAATAAATATTTATGCACTTTTGCATTCACTTTTTGTTTTTTGTTATTTTTACACAGTGTTCTGAATCATTAACAATGGTCTACAGCCAATCTTGTGTATTATTATACAAACTTTGGTTGTAAGATGCCCTACCTGGCCCCCTGGCAAAAGCTTTGCTAGATCCGCCCCTGCACAGTTACCAGCTGTCAGCTAAATAAAAAAGGAGCTTGGTGTTTATTTCTCTCAGAAACAGTTCATAACTTCCCTTCAACTCATTCATGTCACCTAAAAAAAAGGTAAACCTGTTTCTCCATCACCAGTTCAGCTCTGATGATTCGGTAAGGTCATCTCCTGGTTTCCACCAGCCGCTTCTACAGCTGTGGCTCCAGCAAACATCAGCTGATACTAGAAATTAAAATCAAATGAATTCTAACAACAGCTGATCAAGCTTAAACGTGCTGCTGTTGTTTAGCGCAATAAACAAACAAGAGAGAAAAGCCGATCATTGATCAGTTTCATGACTGAAGTTTGAACAGGCGAGAGAATGACAGGGGAGGCTGTCATAAAGTTCAACATCAGTAACTTAGCGCGCACACAGCTGTATAGAAACTCCGTCGTGCTAGGTAGCACGCAGTACGAGTTATTATAACTGATTGTAAAAAGTCAGCACAACGAAAATAAACTACACCTAAACTCGGTTTATATCTGACCCAAATAGAGTGCAGTTCATAACTTCTTACCTGAAATTCAGTTCACCTCACGCTCTGACCGGCAGCCGCCTGCTTCTCCTGCCTTCGGTTTCCCTGATCCACGATCTACCACCGGTCGATCGGCGGTCGCCTCGCCGCCTCGTTCCCTGCATGCTCTGTCTGACACACACCGGTGGATAGCTGCCCTCGGTTGTAGCTCCGTGTCAGCGACCACCAAACAACTCAGTTATTTTTTCCACATCGACCAGCATCTGGACAATCCACCGCCTTTCACTGTTTGTACCGTTACTAAAAAAAAAAACCCTCATCGGCTCATAAAAACGAAAAATAAGTCCAGCTATGACCCTGAGTCAAAAAGACAGCCAACTCCGGTTAGCTAGCTAGCTGTCTAGCTCTTTGCAGGCACCGAAACCATCAGAGCTAATATGGGATATCTTGGTAACACGAGCAGATATTTGAAGTTTACATCTGGCCAATCCACCACCTTTCACTGTTTATACCGTTACTAAAATGAATAAATAAATAAATCATCGGTCCATATAAACGAAAAATAAGTCCAGCTGTGACCACGAGACTTTACGAAGGACCGGGTGTGAAACCAGAGTAAGCCGCTCTCACTGTCATCCAGGCCGGCTGTAGCTTGTTAGCAAAGCCGCGCTAGCCACACTAGCCAGCTAGCCTCAAGCAGAAACGACATCGTCAGAACATTGTCGCTAATATGGGATGTTTTGACAAAACGAGCAGATATTTGAAGTTTACACACCTATATTCTCGCCTGAAAATATCTTAAAAGTTTATTTTGTGACCTAGAAACAGTATTAAGAGGAAAATAAAAACTAAGTGATGGCCGCCATTGTTTGACTCGGCAGAGGCGTGCTATGAATTGTGGGATATTGAGTTTTCCACCAAGCATTACCGTAACTTTTGAATGATTTGCGCAACCTTAAAAATTCCAATGGCTCCTGAAAGCAGCGACGCTGTGCGCACCGTTGATATTGTCATCATTACGGTAATCCAAATAAGGGTAGACAGGCCGTACTACTCCCGGCATACCACTAGAGAGAGCCAACACACCACAAATGAAGTTTGAAATTTGTATCAGTGGGACCAAAAGATGGAGCCAACACACCACAAATGAAGTCTGTTTCTATGGCGCCAAAAGAAGAATCTTTCTAAATTTGCGCTAAAATATTAATATTTAAAAAACTATAAAAGTCATAAACACCAAAAGTGTATACCATACTAGTCCAGCTCCAGCCGCACAAAATGATCTAACATATGTAACCCTATTGTCAAAACTGTTTGGCAGAGAAGCGCGGGAAAATTTTCACTAAAATATTAATATTTAAAAAACTATAATAGTCATAAACACCAAAAGTCATAGCACACCATTCCTGATGCAGCCGCACAAAATGAGGTAACATATATGAAGCTTGTCTCAAAACTGCGAGGCGAGATTCGCTGCAAAATTTCAGGCGGAAACTGAAGAATAATAATAACTAGAAAAAATTTGCATTTCCTGCGAAAATGCTGTGTGGATGCTGGAACACTGAAGCTGTCTGCTGAAAATGACTGAAAAAGATGAAAAGCTGCAAAAATTGTATTGGCAGTAAAGACACTGAAAAATTATGCTGAAAACACGTGAAAAAACAGAAACTTTTGCTGAAAAGAGGTGAAAAGGCAAAGATTCTGCTTCAAAGGGGTACAGAAGTTCAAATTTGTACTAAAAAGAGGTGAAAGGGTTTCCTCTGAAATGAGCAGAAGATACTGAGATTTGTATTGATAAGAGGTGAAAGGCTGAAAATTCTGCTTAAAATAGGTGAATCAGCAGAATTTCTACTGAAAAGAGGTAAAGAAGTAGAACGTTGCACTGCCCAGCCAACATTTATATGTGGGGCCCATATGGTTTGGAAATGGGCTGAAAAATGGGCCCCATATAGGATTGTCCGCGGGTTCCATAATGGCCCCATATTAAATGCCCATATAGGTGTTATATTGGTAAAATCTGGGAACTAAATGGGCCCCAACTGGGCAAAGTACACAGAAACCCACCCGGGCCCCATCTTTCAAGTTTTTGTGGGTACCATGTGGGTACCACAAAGGTTAAAAAGTGGGTTTTAAGTGGGATTGTCCGCGGGTTCCATAATGGCCCCATTTTATATGCCCATCTCGGTGTTATATTGGTAAAATCTGGGAACTAAATGGGCCCCAACTGGGCAAAGTACACAGAAACCCACCTGGGCCCCATCTTTCAAGTTTTTTGTGGGTACCATGTGGGCACCACAAAGGCTAAAAAGTGGGTTTTAAGTGGGATTGTCCGCGGGTTCCATAATGGCCCCATTTTAAATGCCCATCTCGGTGTTATATTGGTAAAATCTGGGAACTAAATGGGCCCCAACTGGGCAAAGTACACAGAAACCCACCCGGGCCCCACCTTTCAAGTTTTTTTGTGGGTACCATGTGGTTACCACATAGGCTAAAAAGTGGGTTTTAAGTGGGATTGTCCGCGGGTTCCATAATGGCCCCATTTTAAATGCCCATCTCGGTGTTATATTGGTAAAATCTGGGAACTAAATGGGCCCCAACTAGGCAAAGTACACAGAAACCCACCCGGGCCCCACCTTTCAAGTTTTTTGTGGGTACCATGTGGTTACCACATAGGTTAAAAAGTGGGTTTTAAGTGGGATTGTCCGCGGGTTCCATAATGGCCCCATTTTAAATGCCCATCTCGGTGTTATATTGGTAAAATCTGGGAACTAAATGGGCCCCAACTAGGCAAAGTACACAGAAACCCACCTGGGCCCCATCTTTCAAGTTCTTAGTGGGTACAACATGAGGAAAACATGAGCTAAAAAGTTGGAATGGCATTATCAGTGGGTTCTGTAGTTGCATCTTACTTCTAGTTTGAATTGGCTAATTTCTGGCACTGAGTGGGCCCCATGCAGTAAAACAGTCACAAAATCAATTTTTCAGATGGCTAATACGGGTTCTGTGACACAAAGACACCAAATATATTAAAGCTGACCACAAACAAAAACTAGTTTGTACATAAAACCATTTCAAAAATCACGAGGGTACACAAAACAACATTTTTCACATTTATTTTGTCCAACAACTGTGATTTTACGTAACTGTATTCCAAAGTGCGTAAACTTTTAAAAAACTAGAAATGTCAAACTACATCAAAATTCCTTAGATATTTGGAACTGTTGCAACAGTGAGAAAAAGTCAGATGGAAAACTCAAAAGCTTATCTTGAATCAGCAGGGTTTCTTTTTTTGTTTTTTTACAGAGCCGTAAGTCTATTTTGTACCCTTGCAGCCCTCGGTCCTCCTCTGTCTTTAGCTCCAGTGAACCACTTGGAGAGAGCCTTCTCTGCTTCTTGCAAGTTGACTTTTGATGTTAAATAATTCTTCTTCAGTGCCTCTGCAAATGAAGAAGAAAAATGGGCAAGCCAAAGTAAAGTTAATCTTAGCTTACTTAATTTGGTGATGATTTGCAAAGAACAATGTTTATTTCACTTTATTGCCTCAAAAAATATATATAAATTGCATGATAACCAATCTCAGTTACACTTTCAAACACTTTATTAAAAAAGTTTAGTTTTCTAAAGTTCAAATGTCTCAAGTGAAACTAACTTACCATACACAACATTAAAAAGACGTAAATCTCTGAACTTTTTTTCCCATGTCGGCCAAGCATGTTGTACTCCACAGCCAGCTCAAGTCATATGAGGAATTTCATCATCCTTCTTGTGGCATCGTCTACACTTGTTCCCCCTGTATCTGCTACCATGGCAACCTGAGGGGAACATACAAAAAGGACAGATTAGATATGGCATCTGGTTAGGATGCCTCCCTGGTGAGGTGTTTTGGGCATGTCCCACCAGGAAGAGACCCAGAACACCCAGGACATGCTGGAGGGACAATGTTTTTCGGCTGGCCTGGGACTGCCTTGGGCCAAGTGCCTGGAGAGAGCGAAGTCTGGGCCTCTCTACTTAGTACCGGATTGGGTTGAGGGGCAGCAGCCTAAGCTTAAGATAATGGACCGGAATGGAGGATAAATGGATGCTTTACATATTACTTAATGTTCACTGTGTGGTGATAAAAAAAAATATGGTAGTAAACACAAGCTAAACTAAAAAAATTAATTGCGGTTCCTTAACCCTTTATCCCCAATAATGTTACGCAGGATAACCGGAATTATATATTGTTTTAGCTGTAAAAGTGTCATAAAATCAGCTGTGACTGTGTGTGCTTTTGTCCCTTTTTTCAGTATTACTACTACTTTACACATCTGGTAGGTTTTTTCCTCTACTGTATACTATATGAATGTAATCAAGGATTAATAACAGAAAAAAAAGAAATTGAAATTTTGCCATTTTTACTGAAGGCAATCAAAATGTACATGAATAAAATATTTAAATTAGTCAATTCAAATTAATAACTCTAAAACACTGAACAAAATCAAGTATTTGACCCTGTGGTTTATTTTTGGACATCTCTTTTCTTCTAAAAGTCCAGGCGTGTTGGGCCCCTGGTAGAGCTCAGGTTTGACGAGACAGGTTTGGAAAAACCTGTCACTGGCGACTTTTTGGGGGCTGAAGGTTAAAATAAATAGGAATTGGCCAAAATTTGTATAAACTATCATAGCAGAACAAAAGTAAAAAAAAACTTTCTGTTATCAGAATCAAATATTTGATTAGAATAAAAAATTTAACTTTCTGGAAGATTTCTCGTTACATCTGTCATAAAAGTAACAACATCTCAGAAAAGAAACATGATAGCAACAGAAAAATATGATAGCAGTGTGATGTGATGGTCCCTGGCCAGATTTATACACATATTATAAGCCCTGTGACACAAAAACCACTGAACTCTGACACACACAGACTGTTTTCCTTCTTGGTAATGAAGAAAAATGCTGGTCTGGTATGTAAAAGGGAATTTATTCTTCCAGGACCTGAAGCTCCGTAATGCAGCCCTCCAACAGCCAAACCTATCTGTTGTCTGATTGTCTTGATGCATGCTCAATCATCCAGGTAAGTAAATCTTCAAAAGTTGATTCTGTTCATCTGGACGTAGCGCTTTCAGCATTTTCTCCCACTGAAAACGCTACGTCCAGATGAACAGAATCAACTTCTGGAGATGTTCTCTGATTGGATTGTTTAATTGGTGATTGACATGAAATTGACCAATCAGCTGAAAGGAAGAAAAATAGGGTCAAAATTTGGATGTGTAAGTATAAATCCACACACAGCCAGGAAAGCCGAGCGCAGAGTTGTTTGTAGCACCAATTCAGCCAGAGTGGAGCCAGATGGATTTTCCATCCATCCACACTGTAAAGTCTATAGACCAGCAAGTGATAAATTAACAGTGTTGTTGGTATTTTCTAAAACAGTTGTATGCAATAGGAATTGCTGTTTATAGTCCTCCTGTATATCTGCATGTTGCCTCCCAATTAAAACCTGTGATAATGGAGATTCAAATTCATGTCATACCTATACCAACAGTTATCAAGTATCCGGATCGACCTTTACTGATGTGCTTGAAGGAAAATTATTATTTCCATGCATTTTCCTGTTCTGCCTTCAATTTTGAGGACTTCCCCCCACATTTCTAGTTGTGACAGTGCACTACAACAAAAAAATCTGCTGTGATTTACATTTGTTGAATGAGCAATTTTGTAAAATAGTCTATTTTTGTATGCACAGTTTACAAATCTGTCCTGTACAGCATGGACTGATTGCATGCTAAAAAGTTGTTGCTTAAAAATAAAACGATAAATTTTTAATTAATAACATCAGCAGAAAGCCTTGTTATTAATTAGATGTACAATTTCTATAGAATACGAAACAACTCAGTTCATTTTTGATCATATCAATACCAGCATATTACACAACTAGTGATGGGATTTCCAGCTCTTTTTAGAGAACCGGCTCTTTCGGCTCGGCTCACTAAAAAGAGCCGGCTCTTTGGGCTCCCAACCGGCTCTTCAGGTTGTTTTGTTGCTTTAATTAATTTATTATTAAAAACAATATAAAATTATGCACAAAAGGAATTACTAATGTAAAAAAAGAAACGTGGTTGTATTTATATATGTTTATATATAAATATATACGGTGGCCCCTAGAGACAAAACACGTACAAACCCTAAAACACATTTCTAGCGTTAACTGAACTTCCAAAACAGAGCTACCTAGATCACTTAAATTACACAATTGAAAGCATATGTGTATTGTTTGTGTATTTATACACAAGCACTCATATATATTCAAATAATTCCAAAAACTGTTCATTTACCTGTTACTACCACACACGAAATCCGGTCGTTGGTACTTCCTGGCTTGTATAGCCACTAGGTAACAAAAGCTCAACACTGTGCCTAGCATCCTGGAGCACTTCTGTTGTGTTTTGTAAGTGCTTCGGAGTTTGTACGTGCTATGGAGTTTTTACGTGTTTTGGAATTTTTTTACATGTTTTGGGGTTTGTACGTGCTTTGTCTCTAGCGGGCACCGTAAATATACTTTTATTTATTCTCTCCACATAAAATGTAATAAATAAATCATATAATACAAAAAACAACTATAAAAAAAAAAAACACGCTCGCGTCGTTCACTTCAAAGAGTCGGCTCTAAGAGCCGTTTCGTTTCGACCAACACATCACCAACAACTATGATGAAAAACGCTCATTTGCTTCCATCACGATCAGCTGATTAACATTGAACTGCTGCAGTCAACACCATCAAACTAACTTAGTGTTTAATGTTATGTTATTTAATGCTTTTATTTTTAAATCTTTACCAGAGCTTAAAGACTGTAGATGTTCACACCTGGTGTTAGAAAACCGAGCTCACAGCAGTATTTTTTTTTTATAACAGGAAATTTAAATTTTTATTGGTTACCGTGTTTATTACCACTTTTATCAGTAATGTACTTCCTATAAAATATAGATTTGATAAGTTACCGGTTTATTGAAATCAGCTAGTGAACACATCGATCACTTTATTGAACTACACGCCTTGCACTCTTGTGAGCTCTGGTTACTAGCAGCAGGTGTGAATATTTGTAGTCCAAAACGCAGATAAAGATTAGAATAACAAGGCAATGTAAAATCAGTTTAATGCAGTTTGCAGTAGCAGCTCAGATGGAAATCAGCCAATTGTGAGGAGAGCAGAGGACCAAAACTGTCAGAGTTGTGGGACAAGTGAAGAGAACACTGTTGGCATTATTGTTAGCATAAAAGATGGAAATTTAAATAAATGTTAAATTTTAAAATTGATCATTGCCTCCTGTGCCTAAATATATATATATATATATACTGAATACCAGTAAAAAAAAAAAATGAAGTAATGCACTCCTTTCAAGGATGCCCCAAAGACCATCACTTTTCAAAAATAATAATAATAATAATAAGTAATACAAATAATATGAAAGTTACTTACATGTTAAAGATGGTGCTTGTGATCTTGAAGAATCTAAACGTGATAAGGAAATGAAAGAAAGTGCATGAGAAAAAAAAATACAAACATTTTCGTTTTTTCCCAGGATAATTCAATATAAAAGATTCTCTTACTAATGCACAAAATGAACAGCGTAATTAAAAGTTTGAAAGGCACTTCATGTGTTTATATGGTAAACTGACTAATTCAAGCAGCAAACACTAGCAGTGCAAAAATGTATCTAACTAGCTGACAGACTTTAAAGTCACAGGAAGATATATCAAAATGGTGACTTATGCCAGAACAAATATCTTGACAGACATAATTCCTAAATTCCTTTAAGTAAAAAATTGGTGACATAGTAATAAGTGGTCCCTAGTGGTTTTCAAATTATTACATGGCTTGTTAATTTTTTATTAAATTATTAAGAAGCCAAATGACTTCAAAACATTTACAAATTACTATAAAGCACTATCCAAACTTCAAAACAAGTGGCAAAATCTCCAAATTAAAAGTACTCGCAAACTATAAAAATTTGATTATACTTAAAAATATGCAAAAACTAATTTAGTGGAATTTTTACCTGCTCAAGAACACATTAAACATGCACTATTTAATTGAAAAGAACAAAATTTGTGTACTTTTAGAAAGAATTATTAAATATTTGGGGATACTAGCCATAAAGAGGGTCTCGTACATTTACGGGCATCTAATTTCCTGGATTTAATGGTTTAAAAGTTTAATAGGTCTTTGAACTTGATAATAAAATTGAGTCCATTATTAGCAAAAAGAATAAAAAAAAAGAGCAAAAAAATGCTTAATATATAATAATTGTTTTAAACTTAAGCTTTGTAAGTGTAGCAGATTTCATTATGTCTGTAATTTTTCATTTAGCCCCACAGTAGTAAAAGCCATAAATGGGAGTTAGATTTATTACTAGTATTTTTACACAGCATTCAGCTATAGTAACATGTTCTGCATTTTCCTACTTCACCATCTGATCTGAACAGCTGCACTCTCTTAATTAATTAATAACCTAACATTTCTCAGTAACCAATAACTAGATGGAACAGCACAGTATCTAAGAGATCAGACAGTGTTTGAGCTAAAGAAGCTGTGTGTTTCTTTTGGGGGCTTTTTGCACACTGATCCACCACGTTTTCCTATAGTACAATGCATATCTGGTAACATTACCGTAAACGTGACCAGTAGGTAGGTTCACGTTCAGATCAGAAAACTGTTTCAGCTGCAGGCATCTACTCCTGTAATTTAAACAATCACCTCATACACCTCATGTTTTACACCCCTATAAGGTGAGCTTGCTACACTGCACATGAATATTACGTGACGTGGTATGACTAGCTCATGTTCAAACATTTAAGATACTGTTCAGCCATTTTGTTTACTGGGTAGTGCATAATGGCCGAGTTAGCTGAGCGGGAATCCACTAAAGCCAAAAAAAATAATATATATTTTTTTAATTAATTACAAAAACCTTATAGGAAAACCTAAGAAACAGTTGCAGAAGCACAGAAAAAAAACTGCCATGTACGTTATAATATGTAAATTCAAAAACTGTATAGAGAGAATGGCGCAATGAAAACAGAATAAGATAAGATGAATTTTTTCGAGTAGAATATAGGCAGTAAGAGGTTTGTAATTAACTTTAAATTATGTTTGCCAAAGACAATGCAGTAAATTAACCCAGTTCTACCTGCTAGCTAAAGATCCTATTAGCTAGCAAGGTCCTATTACCGTTTAGGACGACTATAGAAAGTTACTAAAATAACCATTGATGAAAACGTAGAAAACTTTAAGTATTTACCTTTGTCATAGTTTTCGATTCTTTGGTATCCTTTTGTCCTCCACGTTCTCAAACACCAGGGAGAGAAAAGGCGCAACTGACGAAAGACCGCGAAGACTAGACGCTAGGCGGTGCAATCTGCTCCTCCCTCTTTTTAAACGAGCCAATAGGAGCTGCTCACATTAAAAACAACTTTATTTAAAAAGTCATTTTACACCTGATACAAAAATTTTAAAAGTCAAACAATGCACAAGTTTAAAAGAACAATTTTATTTATTTAAGCATAGGGATTGTTAATATGTTTAAAAAATTAATACATAATATTTATCAAATAATTGTCACCCAAATCAACATCATAATAAAAATATAATTAATAAAATATATAATAATGATAAGAAGAATAATAACAGTTTACCTAAAAGCTCGTCTAACATTAGACTGCTTTTGAAAAGTTTCAATAGTGTCAATACACCATAAGGACAAGGGAGTTTCACAGTTCAAGTGTGACTGCTTTAAAGACCCCATTCCCTCTCCTTTCCACTAGTTCAAAGAAAATATAAATTATTTCTGGTTATATAATTTGAGGTCACAAGTTTGAAGAGTAACATTTTAACAGATCGGTAATATACTTCAGGAGCTTTACTGGATCTGATTAACCAAAACTTCCAACTTCCATGTAGCTAACTGTCTTTTCTCTAATACAGTAGAGTGCCTCTGAGCTACTAAAAATCCTCAATTGCATGTTTGCTCAAGTAAATAGTCTTAATTGTTTGAACAACCAGTAATCCTTAATTTGCAAATGCCACATCTGGATTTTGTCTGTGTAATTCACTTTTATCTTAGGTTTTTTATTTGTATTTTTTGCTTTTCTTTTTTTCTACTCTTGTGTCCGTTTTAATCACTTATTATTGCTGCTGTGACAAGTGAATTTACCTAAGAAGAATCATGAAGTCCTTATTTTATCTTATCTGAGCCTCACCAGCGCTGAAAGTTCAAATTAAGTACTTAAAATGAAATCTAAAATTAAAAAGTAACCAGTTTCAAACCAGTTATTTGGAATAGTGTGCAGAGTGTTTTGAGTAACATTGAATGTTCAAAAACATCAAAGTTCCTATAGTCTCACTTGACAGCTGGGTTGTAGTGTCTGATAACACATAACATCTTGAGGTCTCAACGTGGACTTTAAGTACATTCGCTAGCCAAGGCTAAATACTGAGAGGGTCAAAAATGAAGGGTAAAGAACATCTGACTGTACGTAAGGATAGCAAAAGTGATAGACTGAGTTTGTGCCAAATATGTTAAAGTTAGGGTGATTCGTTAGAGAATGGTACACCATGGGTGCCGTCTGCACGTTATAAAAGAGAGTTATGTTCATACTTTCTTTTGAGATTCTTTTTACAATTTGACTTTCAGAACTCCCCGGGTTGCGTGCAATCTGTGATGGGCTTGTTTGGAATAAATCCTCCTTTATTCAAATAACACTTTCTCAGGCTCTTCACAGAAAAAGAATCCTCACATAAGCATGTGCTACCATTTTGAACCAATGTACACATTTACCATCACTGACCCAACTAGGACCTACATTGGATGCCCACCCATATGGATTTAATGTTAGAAACCCATGTGGGTCCCATATATACTAAACAGTCTTGAGCCCATGTAAAATATATGCCCATATTAACTTAACATAACCCATTTGGGGCCCACATAGACATGTTTTCAGGGTCTGACTTGCATTTTCTATGTGTGACCCATATAGTTTGACCAGGTAGGCCCCACCTGTGTCATCAGTGCTAAAAAATAAATACTGATTACCTAACTTTGCCCCACCTGGGGCACACAGCAAATGCTTTTCTTTAAATGACTGTGTTTGCCCATGTCTAACCCAGGTGGAAAACCCAAGTGGGTCCTACATGTGTTTCCCATTTTGAACCAAGTGAAGTGTTTCCCATGTTTGACCCAGCCAGGACCTACTATATGTTTCCACTTGGTTTTGCCCATATGGCTTTCATGTGAGAAACCCAAGTGGGTCCCATATATACTAAACAATCTAGAGCCCACGCAAAATATATGCCCATATTAACTTAACATAACCCATATGGGGCCCACATAGACATGTTTTCAGGGTCTGACTTGCATTTGCCTATGTGTGACCCATATAGTTTGACCAGGTAGGCCCCACCTGTGTCATCAGTACTGAAAAATATATACTGATTACCTCACTTTGCCCCACCCGGGGCACACAGCAAATGCTTTTCTTTAAATGACTGTGTTTGCCCATGTCTAACCCAGGTGAAAAACCCAAGTGGGTCCTACGTGTGTTTCCCATTTTGAACCAAGTGAAGTGTTTCCCATGTTTGACCCAGCCAGGACCTACTATATGTTTCCACTTGGTTTTGCCCATATGGCTTTCATGTGAGAAACCCAAGTGGGTCCCATATATACTAAACAATCTTGAGCCCACATAAAATATATGCCCATATTAACTTAACATAACCCATATGGGGCCCACATAGACATGTTTTCAGGGTCTGACTTGCATTTGCCCATGTGCGACCCATATAGTTTGACCAGGTGGGCCCCACGTGTGTCATCAGTGCTAAAAAATATATTGACTACCTCACCTTTGCCCCACCTGGGGCCCACATAGACATGTTTTCAGGGTCTGACTTGCATTTGCCCATGTGTGACCCATATAGTTTGACCAGGTGGGCCCCACCTGTGTTTTCAGTGCTAAAAAATATATTGATTACCTCACTTTTCCCCATATGGGGCACACAACAGCAGCTTTTCTTTAAAAGACTATGTTAGCACATGTCTAACCCATGTGGAAAACCCAAGTGGGTCCTACATGTGTTTCCCATTTTGGACCAAGTGAAGTGTTTCCCATGTTTGACCCAGCCAGGACCTACTATATGTTTCCACTTGGTTTTGCCCATATGGCTTTAATGTGAGAAACCCAAGTGGGTCCCATATATACTAAACAATCTTGAGCCCACATAAAATATATGCCCATATTAACTTAACATAACCCACCTGGGGCCCACATAGACATGTTTTCAGAGTCTGACTTGCATTTGCCCATGTGCGACCCATATAGTTTGACCAGGTGGGCCCCACCTATGTCAACAGTGCTAAAAAAATATATTGATTACCTCACTTTGCCCCACCTGGGGCCCACATAGACATGCTTTCAGGGTCTGACTTGCATTTGCCTATGTGCGACCCATATAGTTTGACCAGGTGGGCCCCACCTGCGTCATCAGTACTAAAAAATATATTGATTACCTCACTTTGCCCCACCTGGGGCCCACATAGACATTGTTACGGGTTCGAAATTGAGGACGAGAGTAAAACAATGATAGTCCAGAAGAGGTCGTTCAAACAATTGATTTTAATGAATGCACGCAGCGTGGAGAGGTGTAAACTGCAAAACATCAGTTGTACATCTCTACCCAAAATACACTCTAGATTGCTTTTATAACATCAGGGTATTGTAACGCCCCCTCATGCGTTTACAGTCACATAATTTGCATGTACAGAGCATTCCTGTATTTTAAGAGATAACTGCAGACACAGAAGTTCCCCTTTCTGGCCAAATATGGTGATGATCTCCGGCCTTTGAGGTCCCCATGGACTTGTCCTCCTTGGGTCACCTGTAACTATAAGCTTTTAAGATGATAGATTTACCTTAACGATTTAAAGTGGTTATAACTGCACCTGTCATAAACATGTTAATATTTGATTATGATAACCCCTGTAATACAAATTATAACATCATGCCGACAGCTTCAATAAATGCTTTGATGAAATGATAATTAATGTAATGATAAGGATGCTGGTTATATACAGTTCAGCAGTAAACTAATTTCTTTAATTCTACAACATGTTTTCAGGGTCTGACTTGCATTTGCCCATGTGCGACCCATATAGTTTGACCAGGTGGGCCCCACCTATGTCATCAGTGCTAAAAAAATATATTGATTACCTCACTTTGCCCCACCTGGGGCCCACATAGACATGTTTTCAGGGTCTGACTTGCATTTGCCCATGTGTGACCCATATAGTTTGACCAGGTGGGCCCCACCTGTGTCATCAATACTAAAACATATATTGATTACCTCACTTTGCCCCACCTGGGGCACACAACAAAAGCCTATCCTTAAATGACTGTGTTTGCCCATGTCTATCCCAGGTGGAAAACCCAAGTGGGTCCTACATGTGTTTCCCATTTTGGACCAAGTGAAGTGTTTCCCATGTTTGACCCAGCTAGGACCTACTAAAAGTGCCCACTTGGGATTGCCCATATGGGTTTAATGTGAACAACCCAAGTAGGCCCCAATAAAAAAGCCCAGTTTGAGCCCATGCCCACATGGTACCCATCCAGCCCGAGCAAAAACCAGGTGGGGCCCATATATACATGTTGGCTGGGTGAAAACAGGTGAATCAGCAGAATGTCTGCTAAAAAAGAAATGAGAAAAAGCTGGGATTTGTGCTGAAAAGCGGTGAAAAAACTCACAATTCTGCTGAAACGGGGTGAAGAAGAGGTGTTGGGCTGTTGAGAAGAGTTAAATAAGTTGAACTGATATGTTTGGGTACAAATACTATGATTTGGCGATAATACTGCGCTTTAGCACAACTCCTGAGATTTGATTGAAATACTATGATTTAGAAAAAATATTATGACTTTGTACAAATACAATGTTTTGGCACAAATACTATGATTTGATTTGAATGCTATGATTTGAAACAAATACTATGATTTGGCAGAAATACTATTATTTAGTAGAAATACTATGATTTACCAGAAGTACAATGTTTCTGCAAAAATAATATGATTTTGCAGAAATACTATGCCTTAGTAGTAATACTATAACATCACAGATATACTATGATTTTGCAGACAGTCTATGTTTTTACACAACTAGCACAATATGGCAGATATACTATGATTTGGCACAAGTACCATGATTTAGTACAAATACTACAATTTTGCTCAAATACTACTAAATTGCAGTATTACTATGATTTTGAAGGAATACTATCATTAGGTAGAAATACTATGCCTTAGTAGTAATACTATAACATAACAGATATACTGTGATTTTGCAGACATAGTATGTTTTAGCACAAATACTACAATTTTGCTCAAATACTATGAAACTGCAGTAATACTAAGATTTTGAAGGAATACTATGATTAGGTAGAAATACTATGCCTTAGTAGTAATACTATAACATAACAGATATACTGTGATTTTGCAGACATAGTACGTTTTTGCACAAATACTACGATTTTGCTGAAATACTATGAAATTGCAGTAATACTATGATTTTGAAGGAATACTATGATTTGGTAGAAATACTATGCCTTAGTAGTAATACTATAACATAGCAGATATACTATGATTTTGCAGACAGTCTATGTTTTTGCACAACTAGCACAATATGGCAGATATACTATGATTTGGCACAAGTACCATGATTTAGTACAAATACTACAATTTTGCTCAAATACTACTAAATTGCAGTAATACTATGATTTTGAAGGAATACTATCATTAGGTAGAAATACTATGCCTTAGTAGTAATACTGTAACATAACAGATATACTGTGATTTTGCAGACATAGTACGTTTTTGCACAAATACTACGATTTTGCTGAAATACTATGAAATTGCAGTAATACTATGATTTTGAAGGAATACTATGATTTGGTAGAAATACTATGCCTTAGTAGTAATACTATAACATAGCAGATATAATGTGATTTTGCAGACATTGTATGTTTTTGCACAAATACTACAATTTGGCAGAAATACTATGTTTGGGCACAAATACTATGATTTGCTATAAATACTATGATTTGGCACATATAGTATAATCAGCAGATATAGTATAACATAACAGAAATTCTACGACTTAGTAGTAATACCATAACATAACAGAAATTTTAATTGGGCACAAATAACACAAATACAATGTTTTGGCACAAATACTATGATTTGATTTGAATGCTATGATTTGAAACAAATACTATGATTTGGCAGAAATACTATTATTTAGTAGAAATACTATGATTTACCAGAAGTACAATGTTTCTGCAAAAATAATATGATTTTGCAGAAATACTATGCCTTAGTAGTAATACTATAACATCACAGATATACTATGATTTTGCAGACAGTCTATGTTTTTACACAACTAGCACAATATGGCAGATATACTATGATTTGGCACAAGTACCATGATTTAGTACAAATACTACAATTTTGCTCAAATACTACTAAATTGCAGTATTACTATGATTTTGAAGGAATACTATCATTAGGTAGAAATACTATGCCTTAGTAGTAATACTATAACATAACAGATATACTGTGATTTTGCAGACATAGTATGTTTTAGCACAAATACTACAATTTTGCTCAAATACTATGAAACTGCAGTAATACTAAGATTTTGAAGGAATACTATGATTAGGTAGAAATACTATGCCTTAGTAGTAATACTATAACATAACAGATATACTGTGATTTTGCAGACATAGTACGTTTTTGCACAAATACTACGATTTTGCTGAAATACTATGAAATTGCAGTAATACTATGATTTTGAAGGAATACTATGATTTGGTAGAAATACTATGCCTTAGTAGTAATACTATAACATAGCAGATATACTATGATTTTGCAGACAGTCTATGTTTTTGCACAACTAGCACAATATGGCAGATATACTATGATTTGGCACAAGTACCATGATTTAGTACAAATACTACAATTTTGCTCAAATACTACTAAATTGCAGTAATACTATGATTTTGAAGGAATACTATCATTAGGTAGAAATACTATGCCTTAGTAGTAATACTGTAACATAACAGATATACTGTGATTTTGCAGACATAGTACGTTTTTGCACAAATACTACGATTTTGCTGAAATACTATGAAATTGCAGTAATACTATGATTTTGAAGGAATACTATGATTTGGTAGAAATACTATGCCTTAGTAGTAATACTATAACATAGCAGATATAATGTGATTTTGCAGACATTGTATGTTTTTGCACAAATACTACAATTTGGCAGAAATACTATGTTTGGGCACAAATACTATGATTTGCTATAAATACTATGATTTGGCACATATAGTATAATCAGCAGATATATTATAACATAACAGAAATTCTACGACTTAGTAGTAATACCATAACATAACAGAAATTTTAATTGGGCACAAATAACACGATTTGGCACAAATACCATGATTTGGCAAAAAAAATACCATGATTTGGCACAAATACGATGATATGGCAGAAATACTATGATTGGGTACAAACACTTTGATTTGGCACAAGTACTATAACTTAGTACAAATACTATGACTCGGCACAAATACTATGATTTAGCAGAAATACTATGTTTTAACATAAATAATATCTTTTGACAGAAAATTCTGCTAAAAGGTACTATTTCTGCTATTTAGCAGAAATACTGTAATTTTGCACAAATACTATGATTTGCTATAAATACTATGATTTGCCACATATACTATAATCAGCAGATATATTATAACATAACAGAAATTCTACGACTTAGTAGTAATATTATAACATAACAGAAATTTTAATTGGGCACAAATATCATGATTTGGCACATACACCATGATTTGGCAAAAAAATACCATGATTTGGCACAAATACGATAATATGGCAGAAATACTATGATTGGGTACAAATACTTTGATTTGGCACAAGTACTATAACTTAGTATAAATACTATGATTTAGCAGAAATACTATGTTTTAACATAAATAATATCTTTTGACAGAAATTTCTGCTAAAAGGTACTATTTCTGCTATTTAGCAGAAATACTGTAATTTTGCATAAATACTATGATTTGGGATAAATACTATGATTTGCCACATATACTATATTCAGCACATATAGTATAACATAACAGACACTCCTCCACTTAGTAGTAATACTATAACATAAAGTAAATATTATGGTTTGGCCCCAAAACCATGATTTGGCACAAATACTATGATTTAGCAGAAATACTATGATTTAGCAGAAATACTATGATTGAGCAGAAGTACTAAGAACTACTAGAAGTACTTTGATTTAGCACAAATACTATTATTGAGGAGTAATACTTTAACATAGGAGAAATATTGACACACACACACATACACAGAGAGCAAAGTGTACAGGGGCTGTTAAGAGTCTGGGCTTGGTATAGCTAGGTCAGCTAAATTGGCTGCACCTGCTGTAATCAGCCCTTACACACACAGACACACAGAGAAGCATGAGTTTTCTTCAGTGTATTTCTCACATTCAGGACTCCCCTCGAACAAATGGCCATAATTTCCTAACCGTAGGGGCTAGAATGCTCATTCTGACACCGTTTTGTTCAGAAGAGATGGGGGAATCTGCAGGTCTTCATAATTCAGAGATAAAATATAGATTCTTGAAGATATATGACTTGTAATACACTGTAACTGAGTAGAGGCAAAGCAAAACTGCCTTGACTTGCCCTCAAACAACGTTTTGTAACTCTAAATCTATATGGAGCATCAAAATCATTCTTTCACCGTAAGAAACAGCAGGCTTTGGTGAACAGTCATGGGAATTTTCAGGTCTCTGTGGAAATCCATCAAAAAGATATGACGAGAGAAAAAAGTGCCTCATTTCCAGAGTTTGAAATCTGAAGACATCTGAGCGAGAGACAAATTTCCTATCCTCAAACAAATGTAATTCATGGCCAAACGGTAATAGGTGAGGAAAATACTCTTGAATTGTGAGCATCAGGAGAGTCTGAAGATATATTGGCACAAGCCTCATGTCTCAACTTTGTTTCATTAAGGAGATATGACGATTTGAAAATGCCTGTCATTAGAAAAATTCAGCGGTGATTTTGATTAAGCTCTATATTGACTTTCTATGGAGAGTTTTCAGTCTTTATGTTACTCTGAGGAGATTTGCAAAACATCTATAAGTCCCACAACAATGATAGTGACATTTTCTGAAAGCCAGCAAAAATACCTACGTTTTGATGTATAATTTGTGGGGGTTGAGTGGAAATTGAGCGAGTAGCAAGAAGTTGTTCAGACATGAAGAGAAAATTCAGAAAGGACAAGTGCACACTCTGAGTTAATTGCATAGCAACCATAACAACGCATGTATTTTCTGAAAAATCACAATTTTGCAACTGAAAACTTAAAGAGGCATTAAATTAAAATGGTAGAAGATCTGAAAAAGCTGAATCATACAGGAATAGCCCAATAATCTGAGAACATTTTAAAGTTTGAATGGAGTTTCTAGGTGAAAGTATGAGGAAGTAGTTAAGTTTCAAAAACAAGCAAGTTTTAGCAGAATTTCAGAAGATTTCCATTCATTTCAATGGGACAAAAAAAAGGAAAAAAGTGTAATATTTTAAAAAGTATAATAGTAATAAACACCAAAAGTCATAGCAACCATTAGCAGAAATAGCAGAACAGTTTAGAGTTTGAACTGAGAAAATCGGCTGAAAACTGAGGAAGTAGTTAAACGGCAAAAAACGTACGGAAGCAACCAGAATAAAGTATAAAGAACTAGAAAATTTGCATTTCCTGCGAAAATGCTGTGTGGATGCCTTAACGCTGAAGCTGTCTACTGAAAAGCTGAAAACGATGAAAAGTTGCAAAAAGTTGTAAGGTGGTGAAAAAGAAAATGCCACCCTGCGCTGGATTCGAACCGGGCCTTCCTGGTCTTAAGGCGGCTATCCATTTCCCTAAGCCAAAGCCATTCTAACAAAGAAGAGGTGGAGAAATGAGCAGAAGCTGCTGAGAATTGTGCTGATAAGAGGTGAAAAGGCTGAAAATGTTTCAGAAAAGAGGTGAATCAGCAGAAATTCTGCAGAAAAGAGGCAAAGAAGCAGATACTTGCGCTGAAAAGAGATGAATCAGCAGAGTTTCTGCTGAAAAGAGGTTTTTTTTCTGAAAACAGCCAAAAAAGCTGGAATTTGTGCTGAAAAGGGGTGAAGAAGCTAAAGTATACCAAATCAAAGTATTTGTGCCAAAACCTAGTGTTTCTGGCATATTGTGGTACTACTACATTACAACATGAATGAAGATGAAAGAAACTGGCAACAAATTCCTCTACTACAAACCAGTCTGATACCACTTCTTTGCAGTGTTAACGTTTACTAAGGCACTACCCAAAAGGTGCCACAAGAGGGATCTCCAATACAAGAGATGACCTATGTACACTGATGCACTTGGTAACAGTCAGCCTCCTACTTTGCCACTACGTAATACAGCGGAAATACAGTAGCAGAAATACAATGTTTTTGCAGAAACACTGTAATTTCACTCAAATACTATGAAATGGCAGTAATACTATGATTTGGCAGAAATACTATGTTTCAGTACAAATACTATGACAAAGCAGAAATGCTATGACTTAGAAGTAATACTATAACAAAAGGGATTCCTCAAAATACTATGAAATTGCAGTACTTCTATGATTTGGCAGAAATACTGTACTTCGTCCAAATACAATGCTTTGGTAAAAATACTATATTTTGATTTGAACTCTATGATTTGAAAAAGATGAAAGCATTGAAAAAGGTGAAAAGGCTGAAAATGTTGCAGAAAAGAGATGAATCAGGAGAATTTCTGCAGAAAAGAGGCAAAGAAGCAGAACGTTGCGATGAAAAGAGGTGAATGAGCAGAATTTCTGCTGAAAAGAGGCAGAATTTCTGCTGAAAAGAGGCAGAAGGTTCTGTATGTAGAAAAAGAAACACGATGAACCATGTGTGAAATAAATAAAGAAATGAAATGAAAGAACAACCTGATTCTGCTCAAATTCACCAATCAGAGTTACTGCCTCTGTCAGCTTCATTAGGCTGGGTACTTGTATGTATTTCGGTCCATATTAGAAAAGCTGCAAAAATTATAAAACTTTGCAGAATTGTAATAAATGATCAATATAAATTACAGGTCTGTGATAGTGTATAAATTTGTAGTGAAAAAACAAATGTTGACTAAGGTGGGATTGAACCGACGACCTTTGAGCTGCAGAGCCGTGTCATTACTGATTGCGCCAACTGGGAAGGGAGCGGGCGGCTGAAAAACATAGACATGAGCAGTCAGAAAATAGATCGCGGTGAGAGGCGAAAGGCGCTGTTTTTGGGAGTTACAAAACGTCGTGTAACTCAAAAACTAGGAGGACTAGCAGAATAATTCTTGTACTGGGTGAATCAGCGGACTTTGGGGTATTTTGACTGCGATTTTCATAGCTCTTTATACCTCCGTCGCGGAGATATGACGAGAGAAGAAACGGCTTCATTTTCAGAGTGTGAGAACTGAGAGGAGGACAGATTTCCACCCCTCAAACAAACGTAATTTATGGCTCAACGGTAAGACGAATGTAAAAACTGCTTCCACTGTGAGTGTCAGGAGTGTCTGAAGATATATTGGCACAAGCCTCATGTCCTAACTTTGTTTTGTTAAAGAGATTTGACGATTTGAAAATCCCTCTCATTAGAGAATTTCAGCTCTGAATTTCAAAACCTCCACATAGACTTTGAATGGGGATTTGTCACACCTTGTGTCACTTCGAGGCAAATTGCGACAAAACGGTAAATCTCACAATAAAGATAGTAACATTGTCTGAAAGACAGCAAAAATACCTACGTTTTGATGTATAATTTGTGGGGGTTGAGTGGAAATTGAGCGAGTAGCAAGAAGTTGTTCGGACATGAAGAGAAAATTCAGAACAGACCAGCACACACTCTGAGTTAATTGCATAGCAACCATAGCAACGCATGTATTTTCTGAAAAATCACAATTTTGCAACTGAAAACTTAAAGAGAGATAAGATTAAAACGGTAGAAGGTCTGAAAAAGCTGATTCAGACAGGAATAGCCCAATAATCTGAGAACGTTTTAAAGTTTGAATGGAGTTTCTAGGTGAAAGTATGAGGAAGCAGTTAAGTTTCAAAACCAAGCAAGTTTTAGCAGAATTGTGGAAGTTTCCCATTCATTTCAATGGGACAAATTAAAGGAAAAAAGTGTAATATTTTAAAAAGTATAATAGTAATAAACACCAAAAGTCATAGCACACATTAGCAGAAAGAGCAGAACAGTTTAGAGTTTGAACTGAGAAAATCGGCTGAAAACTGAGGGAGTAGTTAAGTGCCAAAAAGTGTACGGAAGCAACTAGAATAATAAAGAACTAGAAAAATTTGCATTTCCTGCGAAAATGCTGTGTGGATGCCTTAACGCTGAAGCTGTCTGCTGAAAATGACTGAAAACTTTGAAACGCTGCAAAAATTGTATGGCAGTAAAGAAACTGAAAAATTCTGCTGAAAACAGGTGAAAAAACAGAAACCTTTGCTGAAAAGAGGTGGAAAGGCAAAGATTCAGCTTAAAAGGGGTAAAGAAGTTCAAATTTGTACTGAAAAGAGGAGAGGTGAAAAGGTTTCTTCTGAAATTAGCAGAAGATACTGAGATTTGTACTGATAAGAGGTGAAAGACTGAAAATTCTGCTTAAAATAGGTGAATCAGCAGAATTTCTACTGAAAAGAGGTAAAGAAGTACAACATGGCACTGAAAACAGGTGAATCAGCAGAATGTCTGCTAAAAAGAGATTTCTGTTGAAAACACCTGAAAAATCTGGGATTTGTGCTGAAAAGGGGTGAAAAAATTCAAAATTATGCTGAAACGGGGTGAAGAAGAGGTGTTGGGCTGTTGAGAAGAGTTGAATAAGTTGAACTGACAAATGCGATGATATGGCACAAATACTATAATTGGGTACAAATACTATAATTTGGCACAAGTACTATGATTTAGTACAAATACTATGATTTGGCAGAAATACTATGCCTTAGTAGTAATACTATAACATAACAGATAGTGTGATTTTGCAGACATTCTGGTTTTACACAAATACTATAATGTGGCAGAATGACTATGTTTTAGCACAAACACAATGATTTGCTATAAATACTATGATTTGGCACATATACTGTATTCAGCAGAGATACTATAACAAAATAGAGAGTCTACGACTTAGTAGTAATACTATAACATAATAGATATACTATGATTTTGCAGACAGTCTATGTTTTTGCACAACTAGCACAATGTGGCAGAAATACTATGATTTGGCACAAGTACTATGATTTAGTAGAAATACTCTTATTGGCAGAAATACTATGTTTCAGTACAAATACTATGATTTGGCAATAATACTGCGTTTCAGCACAACTACTGAGATTTGATTGAAATACTATGATTTAGAAGAAATACTATGACTTCGTACAAATACTATGTTTTGGTTCGAATACTATGATTTGCAAAAAATGCTATGATTTGGCACAAGTACCATGATTTAGTACAAATACTACAAATTGGCAGAAGTACTGTGACTTAGTAGTAATACTTTAACATAACAGATATACTGTGATTTAACAGACAATATGTTTTTGCACGAATACTACGATTTCGCTCAAATACTATGAAATTGCAGTGATACTATGATTTTGAAGGAATACTATGATTTGGTAGAAAAGCTATGCCTTAGTTGTAATACTATAACATAACAGATATACTGTGATTTTGCAGACATTCTATGTTTTTGCACAAATACTACACTTTGGCAGAATTACTATGTTTGGGCACAAATACTATAATTTGCTATAAATACTATGATTTGGAACATATCAGCGGATATACTATAACAGAAAAGAAATTCTACGACTTAGTAGTAATACTATAACATAACAGAAATTTTAATTGGGCACAAATACCATGATTTGGCAAAACAAATACCATGTTTTGGCACAAATACGATGATATGGCAGAAATACTATGATTGGGTACAAATACTATGATTTGACACAAGTACTAGGACTTAGTACAAATACTATGATTTGGCACAAGTACTATGACTTAGTACAAATACTATGATTTGGCACAAATACTATGATTTCCCAGAATTACTATGATTGAGCAGAAGTACTAAGATGTAGTAGAAGTACTTTGATTTAGCAGAAATACTATTATGGAGGAGTAATACTTTAACATGGGAGAAATATTGATACACACACACATACACAGAGCCTAAAGGGAACAGTGGCTGTTAAGAGTCTGGGCTTGGTATATCTAGGTCAGCTAAATTGGCTGCACCTGCTGTAATCAGCACTTACACACAATTTAGCACAACTACTGAGATTTGGGTGAAATACTATGATTTAGAAGAAATACTATGACTTCGTCCAAATACAGTGTTTTGGTTCAAATAATATGATTTGCAAAAAATACTATGATTTGGCACAAGTACCATGATTTAGTACAAATACTACGATTTCGCTGAAATACTATGAAATTGCAGTAATACTATGATTTTGAAGGAATACTATGATTTGGTAGAAATACTATGCATTAGTAGTAATACTATAACATAGCAGATAAAATGTGATTTCGCAGACATAGTATGTTTTTGCACAAATACTATGATGTCGCTCAAATACTATGAAATTGCAGTAATACTATGATTTTGAAGGAATACTATGATTTGGTAGAAATACTATGCCTTAGTAGTAATACTACAACATAACAGATATACTGTGATTTTGCAGACATAGTGTGTTTTTGCACAAATACTACGATTTTGCTCAAATACTATGAAATTGCAGTAATACTATGATTTTGAAGGAATACTATGATTTGGTAGAAATACTATGCCTTAGTAGTAATACTATAACATAACAGATATACTGTGATTTTGCAGACATAGTGTGTTTTTGCACAAATACTACGATTTTGCTCAAATACTATGAAATTGCAGTAATACTATGATTTTGAAGGAATACTATGATTTGGTAGAAATACTATGCCTAAGTAGTAATACTATAACATAGCAGATATAATGTGATTTCTGCAGACATAGTATGTTTTTGCACGAATACTATGATTTCGCTCAAATACTATGA
This sequence comes from Pelmatolapia mariae, assembly GCF_036321145.2. NCBI lineage: Eukaryota > Metazoa > Chordata > Actinopteri > Cichliformes > Cichlidae > Pelmatolapia > Pelmatolapia mariae. Next base: position 17,074,018 of record NC_086244.1, on the reverse strand, counting down.
AATTGAAGTAATACTATGATTTTGAAGGAATACTATGATTTGGTAGAAATACTATGTCTAAGTAGTAATACTATAACATAGCAGATATGATCTGATTTCATATATACTATAATCACCAGATATAATATAACATAACAGAAAGTCTACGACTTAGTAGTAATACTATAACATAACAGAAATTTTAATTGGGCACAAATAACATGATTTGGCACAAATACCATGATTTGGCAAAAAAATACCATGATTTGGCACAAATACGATGATATGGCAGAAATACTATGATTGGGTACAAATACCTTGATTTGGCACAAGTACTATGACTTAGTACAAATACTATGATTTGGCACAAATACTCTGATTTAGCAGAAATACTATGTTTTAACATAAATAATATCTTTTGACAGAAATTTCTGCTAAAAGGTACTATTTCTGCTTTTTAGCAGAAATTCAGTAATTTTGCATAAATACTATGATTTGGGATAAATACTATGATTTGGCAGATATACTGTATTCAGCAAATGTACTATAACATAACAGACATTCCTCCACTTAGTAGTAATACTATAACATAAAATAAATATTATGGTTTTGCCCCAAAACCATGATTTGGCACAGACACCATGATTTTTCAAAAATACTATGATTTATCAGAAATACTATGATTGAGCAGAAATACTATGATTGAGCAGAAGTACTAAGATGTAGTAGAAGTAATAATATTATGGAGGAGTAATACTTTAACATGGGAGAAATATTGATACACACACACATACACAGAGCCTAACTAGGTCAGCTAAATTGGCTGCACCTGCTGTAATCAGCCCTTACACACACAGACACAGAGAAGTATGAGTCTTCTTCAGTGTATTTCTCACATTCAGGACTCCCCTCGAACAAATGGCCATAATTTCCTAACCGTAGGGGCTAGAACACTCATTCTGACACCGTTTTGTTCAGAAGAGATGGGGGAATCTGCAGGTCTTTATAATTCAGAGATAAAATATAAATTATTGAAGATATATGACTTGTAATACACTGTAACTGAGTAGAGGCAAAGCAAAACTGCCTTGACTTGCCCTCAAACAACGTTTTGTAACTCTAAATCTATATGGAGCATCAAAATGATTCTTTCACCGTAAGAAACAGCAGGCTTTGGTGAACAGTCATGGGAATTTTCAGGTCTCTGTGGAAATCCATCAAAAAGATCTGACGAGAGAAAAAAGTTGCTCATTTCCAGAGTTTGAAATCTGAAGAGATCTGAGCAAGCCATGAATTTCCTACCCTCAAACAAATGTAATTCATGGCCAAACGGTAATAGGTGAGAAGAAAATTCTTGAATTGTGAGCATCAGGGGTGTCTGAAGATATATTGGCACAAGCGTCATGTCTCAACTTTGTTTCATTAAGGAGATATGACGATTTGAAAATGCCTCTCATTACAGAAATCCAGCGCTGATTTTGAACAAACTCTCCATTGACTCTCTATGGAGACTTTTACAGACTTTGTGTTGCTCTGAGGAGATTTGCCAAAATTCTGTAACTCCCACAGCAATAATAGTGACAATTTCTGAAAGCCAGCAAAAATACCTACGTTTTGATGTATAATTTGTGGGGGTTGAGTGGAAATTGAGTGAGTAGCAAGAAGTTGTTCAGACATGAAGAGAAAATTCAGAAATTTCCACTGTCCACTCTGAGTTAATTGCATAGCAACCATAACAACGAATGTATTTTCTGAAAAATCACAATTTTGCAACTGAAAACTTAAAGAGGTATAAAATTTAAACGGTAGAAGATCTGAAAAAGCTGAATCATACAGGAATAGCCCAATAATCTGAGAACATTTTAAAGTTTGAATGGAGTTTCTAGGTGAAAGTATGAGGAAGTAGTTAAGTTTCAAAAACCAGCAAGTTTTAGCAGAATTGCGGAAGTTTTCCATTCATTTCAATGGGATAAAAAAAAAGGAAAAAAGTGTAATATTTTAAAAAGCATAATAGTAATAAACACCAAAAGTCATAGCCGGCATTAGCAGAAAGAGCAGAACAGTTTAGAGTTTGAACTGAGAAAATCGGCTGAAAACTGAGGGAGTAGTTAAGTGCCAAAAAGTGTACGGAAGCAACTAGTAAATAGTGGAATAAAGAATAAAGAGAAACAGGAACTCAATAGTGTGGAAGCCCTTGAGGGCATCCACACAAATAGTGGAATAAAGAATAAAGAGAAACAGGAACTCAATAGTGTGGAAGCCCTTTTAGGGCATCCACACAATAAAGAGAAACAGGAACTCAATAGTGTGGAAGCCCTTTAGGGCATCCACACAATCAGCAGAATTTCTGCTGAAAAGAGGTAAAGAAGCAGAACGTTGCGCTGAAAAGAGATGAATCAGCAGAATTTCTGCTCAAAAGTGTTTTTTCTGAAAACAGCTGAGATTTGTGCTAATAAGAGGTGAAAAGGCTGAAAATTTTGCAGAAGAGGTGAATAAGCAGAATTTGGGCTGAAAAGAGGTGAAAATTCTGAAAATTCTGCTGAAAAGAGTTCAATCAGCAGAATTTCTGCTGAAAAGGGTTCTGCAGAACTCTTTTCAGAATTCTGCTGAAAAGATGTTTTTGCTGAAAATAGCTGAAAAACCTGGGATTTGTGCTGAAAAGTGGTAAAAAAACTGAAAATTTTGCTGAAAAGGGGTGAATCAGATGAAATTTGTGTTGAAAAGAGTTATAAAAAGTTTAACTGTTAACTGAAGAAATGTTGCCATAAGCGGGATTTGAACCCGGGCCTCCCAGTCTGAGAACGGCTGCTCATCTCACTGAGCTAAAACACAGCTCAAACCGGCAAGGAAAACTAGTGACGCCACTGATAATATGGCAGAAATGGGCAAAAAATATTGCAAAAAAAATTCCATATCTCAAAAAGTATAGAAGTTATGAGCACCAAAAGTCATAGCAGGAAAGAGCAGAAAGAGCAGAATTTTTTAAGATTTGAACGGTGAAAATAGCACAAAAACTGAGGGAGTAGTTAAGCGCCAAAAAACGTACGGAAGCAACCAGAATAATAAAGTATAAGAAAGAATAAAGAGAAACAGGAAAACAATAGTGTGGATGCCTTGAGGCATCCACACAACTAGAAAAATTTGCATTTCCTGCGAAAATGCTGTGTGGATGCCTTAACGCTGAAGCTGTCTGCTGAAAAGCTGAAAAAGATGAAAAGTTGCAAAAAGTTTATGGTGGTGAAAAAAAAAAAAAAAAGGTCACCCTGAGCAGGATTTGAACCTGGTCCTCCTAGTTTAAAGGCAGCTACTCATCTTACTGAGCCAAACTCATTCTCACAAAGAAGAGGTGGACAGACTGACCATTCTGCTGAAATGAGCAGAAGCTGCTGAGAATTGTGCTGATAAGAGGTGAGAAGACTGAAAATTTTGCAGAAAAGAGGTGACTCAGCAGAATTTTTGCTGAAAAGAGATAAAGAAGCAGAAAGTTGCGCTGAAAAGAGATGAATCAGCAGAATTTCTGCTCAAAAGAGGTTTTTTCTGAAAACAGCTGAGATTTGTGGTGATAACAGGTGAAAACGCTGAAAAATTTGCAGAAGAGGTGAATAAGCAGAATTTGGGCTGAAAAGAAGTGAAAATTCTGCTGAAAAGAGTTCAATCAGCAGAATTTCTGCTGAAAAGAGTTCTGCAGAACTCTTTTCAGAATTCTGCTGAAAAGACGTTTTTGCTGAAAACAGCAGAAAAAGCTGGGATTTGTGCTGAAAAGTGGTGAAAAAACTGAAATATTTTACTGAAAAGGGGTGAAAAAGCTGAAATTGAGTTAAAAAAAGTTTAACTGTTAACTGAAAGAAATGTTGCCATAAGAGGGATTTGAACCCAGGCCTCCCAGTCTGAGAACGGATGCTCATCTCACTGAGCTAAAACACAGGTCATCCCGGCAAGGAAAATCAGTGAGGCCACTGATGATATGGCAGAAATGGGCAAAAAATATTGCAAAAAAAATTCAATATCTCAAAAAGTATAGAAGTTATGAGCACCAAAAGTCATAGCAGGAATTAGCAGAAAGAGCAGAATTTTTTAAAGTTTGAATGGCGAAAATCGGATAAAAACTGTGGGAGTAGTTAAGTGCCGAAAAACGTACGGAAGCAACCAGAATAATAACTAGAAAAATTTGCATTTCCTGCGAAAATGCTGTGTGGATGCCTTAACGCTGAAGCTGTCTGCTGCAAAGCTGAAAAAGATGAAAAGTTGCAAAAAGCTGTATGGTGGTGAAAAAAAACATTACCCTGAGCAGGATTCGAACCTGGCCTTCCTGGTCTCAAGGCTGCTACTCATCTCACTGAGCTAAACTCACTCTGACCAAGAAGAGGTGGAGAGACGTACAACTCTGCTGAAATAAGCAGAAGCTGCTGAGAATTGTGCTGATAAGAGGAGAAAAGGCTGAAAATTTTGCAGAAAAGAGGTGAATCAGCAGAATTTCTGCTGAAAAGAGGTAAAGAAGCAGAACGTTGCGCTGAAAAGAGATGAATCAGCAGAATTTCTGCTCAAAAGTGTTTTTTCTGAAAACAGCTGAGATTTGTGCTAATAAGAGGTGAAAAGGCTGAAAATTTTGCAGAAGAGGTGAATAAGCAGAATTTGGGCTGAAAAGAGGTGAAAATTCTGAAAATTCTGCTGAAAAGAGTTCAATCAGCAGAATTTCTGCTGAAAAGGGTTCTGCAGAACTCTTTTCAGAATTCTGCTGAAAAGATGTTTTTGCTGAAAATAGCTGAAAAACCTGGGATTTGTGCTGAAAAGTGGTAAAAAAACTGAAAATTTTGCTGAAAAGGGGTGAATCAGATGAAATTTGTGTTGAAAAGAGTTATAAAAAGTTTAACTGTTAACTGAAGAAATGTTGCCATAAGCGGGATTTGAACCCGGGCCTCCCAGTCTGAGAACGGCTGCTCATCTCACTGAGCTAAAACACAGCTCAAACCGGCAAGGAAAACTAGTGACGCCACTGATAATATGGCAGAAATGGGCAAAAAATATTGCAAAAAAAATTCAATATCTCAAAAAGTATAGAAGTTATGAGCACCAAAAGTCATAGCAGGAAAGAGCAGAAAGAGCAGAATTTTTTAAGATTTGAACGGTGAAAATAGCACAAAAACTGAGGGAGTAGTTAAGCGCCAAAAAACGTACGGAAGCAACCAGAATAATAAAGTATAAGAAAGAATAAAGAGAAACAGGAAAACAATAGTGTGGATGCCTTGAGGCATCCACACAACTAGAAAATTTGCATTTCCTGCGAAAATGCTGTGTGGATGCCTTAACGCTGAAGCTGTCTGCTGAAAAGCTGAAAAAGATGAAAAGTTGCAAAAAGTTTATGGTGGTGAAAAAAAAAAAAAAAAGGTCACCCTGAGCAGGATTTGAACCTGGTCCTCCTAGTTTAAAGGCAGCTACTCATCTTACTGAGCCAAACTCATTCTCACAAAGAAGAGGTGGACAGACTGACCATTCTGCTGAAATGAGCAGAAGCTGCTGAGAATTGTGCTGATAAGAGGTGAGAAGACTGAAAATTTTGCAGAAAAGAGGTGACTCAGCAGAATTTTTGCTGAAAAGAGATAAAGAAGCAGAAAGTTGCGCTGAAAAGAGATGAATCAGCAGAATTTCTGCTCAAAAGAGGTTTTTTCTGAAAACAGCTGAGATTTGTGGTGATAACAGGTGAAAACGCTGAAAAATTTGCAGAAGAGGTGAATAAGCAGAATTTGGGCTGAAAAGAAGTGAAAATTCTGCTGAAAAGAGTTCAATCAGCAGAATTTCTGCTGAAAAGAGTTCTGCAGAACTCTTTTCAGAATTCTGCTGAAAAGACGTTTTTGCTGAAAACAGCAGAAAAAGCTGGGATTTGTGCTGAAAAGTGGTGAAAAAACTGAAATATTTTACTGAAAAGGGGTGAAAAAGCTGAAATTGAGTTAAAAAAAGTTTAACTGTTAACTGAAAGAAATGTTGCCATAAGAGGGATTTGAACCCAGGCCTCCCAGTCTGAGAACGGATGCTCATCTCACTGAGCTAAAACACAGGTCATCCCGGCAAGGAAAATCAGTGAGGCCACTGATGATATGGCAGAAATGGGCAAAAAATATTGCAAAAAAAATTCAATATCTCAAAAAGTATAGAAGTTATGAGCACCAAAAGTCATAGCAGGAATTAGCAGAAAGAGCAGAATTTTTTAAAGTTTGAATGGCGAAAATCGGATAAAAACTGTGGGAGTAGTTAAGTGCCGAAAAACGTACGGAAGCAACCAGAATAATAACTAGAAAAATTTGCATTTCCTGCGAAAATGCTGTGTGGATGCCTTAACGCTGAAGCTGTCTGCTGCAAAGCTGAAAAAGATGAAAAGTTGCAAAAAGCTGTATGGTGGTGAAAAAAAACATTACCCTGAGCAGGATTCGAACCTGGCCTTCCTGGTCTCAAGGCTGCTACTCATCTCACTGAGCTAAACTCACTCTGACCAAGAAGAGGTGGAGAGACGTACAACTCTGCTGAAATAAGCAGAAGCTGCTGAGAATTGTGCTGATAAGAGGAGAAAAGGCTGAAAATTTTGCAGAAAAGAGGTGAATCAGCAGAATTTCTGCTGAAAAGAGGTAAAGAAGCAGAACGTTGCGCTGAAAAGAGATGAATCAGCAGAATTTCTGCTCAAAAGTGTTTTTTCTGAAAACAGCTGAGATTTGTGCTAATAAGAGGTGAAAAGGCTGAAAATTTTGCAGAAGAGGTGAATAAGCAGAATTTGGGCTGAAAAGAGGTGAAAATTCTGAAAATTCTGCTGAAAAGAGTTCAATCAGCAGAATTTCTGCTGAAAAGGGTTCTGCAGAACTCTTTTCAGAATTCTGCTGAAAAGATGTTTTTGCTGAAAATAGCTGAAAAACCTGGGATTTGTGCTGAAAAGTGGTAAAAAAACTGAAAATTTTGCTGAAAAGGGGTGAATCAGATGAAATTTGTGTTGAAAAGAGTTATAAAAAGTTTAACTGTTAACTGAAGAAATGTTGCCATAAGCGGGATTTGAACCCGGGCCTCCCAGTCTGAGAACGGCTGCTCATCTCACTGAGCTAAAACACAGCTCAAACCGGCAAGGAAAACTAGTGACGCCACTGATAATATGGCAGAAATGGGCAAAAAATATTGCAAAAAAAATTCAATATCTCAAAAAGTATAGAAGTTATGAGCACCAAAAGTCATAGCAGGAAAGAGCAGAAAGAGCAGAATTTTTTAAGATTTGAACGGTGAAAATAGCACAAAAACTGAGGGAGTAGTTAAGCGCCAAAAAACGTACGGAAGCAACCAGAATAATAAAGTATAAGAAAGAATAAAGAGAAACAGGAAAACAATAGTGTGGATGCCTTGAGGCATCCACACAACTAGAAAATTTGCATTTCCTGCGAAAATGCTGTGTGGATGCCTTAACGCTGAAGCTGTCTGCTTAAAAGCTGAAAAAGCTGAAAAGTTGCAAAAAGTTGTATGGTGGTGAAAAAAAAAAAATTTCACCCTGAGTAGGATTCGAACCTGGCCCTGCCAGACTCAGAGCAGCTACTCATCTCACTGACCCAAACTCATTTACACAAAGAAGAGGTGGACAGCCTGACAATTCTGCTGAAATGAGGAGAAGCTGCTGAGAATTGTGCTGATAAGAGGTGAAAAGGCTGAAAATTGTGCAGAAAAGAGGTGAATCAGCAGAATTTCTGCAGAAAAGAGGCAAAGAAGCAGAAAGTTGCGCTAAAAAGAGGTGAATCAGCAGAGTTTCTGCTGAAAAGAGTTTTTTTTTCTGAAAACAGCCAAAAAAGCTGGAATTTGTGCTGAAAAGGGGTGAAAAAAATGAAAATTTTGCTAAAAAGTGGTGAGGAAGCTAAAATATACCAAATCAAAGTATTTGTGCCAAAACATAGTATTTCTGCCATATTGTGGTATTTGTGCAACAAAAGTTACTACATTACAACATGAATACGGATTAAAGATGAAAGAAACTGGCAACAAATTCCTCCACTACAAACCAGTCTGATACCACTGTGCAGTGTTCACGTTTACTAAGGCACTACCCAAAAGGCGCCACAAGAGGGCACTCCAACACAAGAGATGACCTATGTACACTGATGCACTTAGTAACAGTCAGCCTCCTACTTTGCCACTACGTAATACAGCGGAAATACAGTAGCAGAAATACAATGTTTTTGCAGAAACACTGTAATTTCACTCAAATACTATGAAATAGCAGTAATACTATGATTTGGCAGAAATACTATGTTTCAGTACAAATACTATGATTTGGCAGAAATACTATGACTTAGAAGTAATACTATAACAAAAGGGATTCCTCAAAATACTATGAAATTGCAGTAATTCTATGATTTGGCAGAAATACTGTACTCTGTACAAATACAATGCTTTGGTAAAAATACTATATTTTGATTTTAACTCTATGATTTGAAAAAGATGAAAGCATTGAAAAAGGTGAAAAGGCTGAAATGAGCAGAAAAGAGATGAATCAGCAGAATTTCTGCAGAAAAGAGGCAAAGAAGCAGAACGTTGCGCTCAAAAGAGGTGAATTAGCAGAATTTCTGCTGAAAAGAGGCAAAGAAGCAGAACGTTGCACTGAAAAGAGGTGAATGAGCAGAATTTCTGCTGAAAAGAGGCAGAATTTCTGCTGAAAAGAGGCAGAAGGTTCTGTATGTAGAAAAAGAAACACGATGAACCATGTGTGAAATAAATAAAGAAATGAAATGAAAGAACAACCTGATTCTGCTCAAATTCACCAATCAGAGCTACTGCCTCTGTCTGCTTCATTAGGCTGGGTACTTGTATGTATTTCGGTCTATATTAGAAAAGCTGCTAAAATTATAAAACTTTGCAGAATTGTAATAAATGATCAATATAAATGACAGGTCTGTGATAGTGTTTAAATTTGTAATGAAAAAAAAATGTTGAAGCAAGGTGGGATTGAACCCACGACCTTTGAGCTGCAGAGCTGTGTCATTACTGATTGCGCCACCTGGGAAGGGGGCGGGCGGCTGAAAAACAAATAGATCAGCAATCAGAAATAGATCGCGGTGAGAGGCGAAAAGCGCCGTTTTTTGGAGTTACAAAACGTCGTGTAACTGAAAAACTAGGAGGGCTAGCAGCATAATTCTTGTACTGGGTGAATCAGCGGACTTTGGTGTATTTTGACTGCGATTTTCATAGCTCTTTGTACCTCCGTCGCGGAGATATGACGAGAGAAGAAACGGCTTCATTTTCAGAGTGTGAGAACTGAGAGGAGGACAGATTTCCACCCCTCAAACAAACGTAATTTATGGCTCAACGGTAAGACGAATGTAAAAACTGCTTCCACTGTGAGTGCCAGGAGTGTCTGAAGATATATTGGCACAAGCCTCATGTCCTAACTTTGTTTTGTTAAAGAGATGTGACGATTTGAAAATCCCTCTCATTAGAGAATTTCAGCTCTGAATTTCAAAACCTCCACATAGGCTTTGAATGGGGTTTTGTCACACCTTGTGTCACTTCGAGGCAAATTGCGAAAAAACGGTAAATCTCACAATAAAGATAGTAACATTGTCTGAAAGCCAGCAAAAATACCTACGTTTTGATGTATAATTTGTGGAGGTTGAGTGGAAATTGAGCGAGTAGCAAGAAGTTGTTCAGACATGAAGAGAAAATTCAGAACAGACCAGCACACACTCTGAGTTAATTGCATAGCAACCATAGCAACGCATGTATTTTCTGAAAAATCACAATTTTGCAACTGAAAACTTAAAGAGGTATAAAATGAAAACCGTAGAAGATCTGAAAAAGCTGAATCACACAGGAATAGCCCAATAATCTGAGAACATTTTAAAATTTGAATGGAGTTTCTAGGTGAAAGTATGAGGAAGCAGTTAAGTTTCAAAACCAATCAAGTTTTAGCAGAACTGTGGAGGTTTTCCATTCATTTCAATGGGACAAATTAAAGGAAAAAAGTGTAATATTTTAAAAAGTATAATAGTAATAAACACCAAAAGTCATAGCAGTCGTTAGCAGAAAGAGCAGAACAGTTTAGAGTTTGAACTGAGAAAATCGGCTGAAAACTGAGGGAGTAGTTAAGTGCCGAAAAACGTACGGAAGCAACTTTAAGAATATTAAAGAATAAAGAGAAACAGGAACTCAATAGTGTGGATGCCTTTGAAGGCATCCACACAATAAAGAGAAACAGGAACTCAATAGTGTGGATGCCTTTGAAGGCATCCACACAACTAGAAAAATTTGCATTTCCTGCGAAAATGCAGTGTGGATGCTTTAAAGCTGAAGCTGTCTGCAAAAACTAGCTGAAAAAGCTGAAAAGTTGCAGAAATTGTAAAAACTTTGCAGAACCAAAGGAACTTTGCTAAAATGTAGTAACTTAGCAGAACTGTAGTATCTTAGAGGAAACATAATACTTGGCAGAAATACAATAGCATAGCAGAACTTAGCAGAAATATTGTAACTTACCAGAAACATGATATCTTCTCAAAAATACAAGAATTTAGGAGAAATAGTATAAGATAACAGACAGAATATATTTAGCCAAAAATACTTAAACATTACAGAAACACTATGATTTACAAAAATAGTACAACATAGCAGAAATACTGTTATTTACCAGAGACACTGTGATGAACTATGAATATTGTAATTTTAAATGAATACTATGTTTTAGCACAAATACTGTAATTTGACAAAAATACCATCATTTGGCAGAAATACTATGTTTCAGCAGAAATACTCTGGTTTAGCACAAATATTATAACATAGCAGAAATACCTCCAAAAGTTGAATCTGTTCATCTGGACGTAGCGTTTTGTGGGAGAAACGTTTCGTCACTCATCCAAGTGACTTCTTCAGTCTCAGCTGACTGCAGGTTTCCCCAAACCTTATAAACAGGACATTTGCATAATGACTGAAACCAGCCCACAGAAGGAACAATGGGCTGTGAGGTCAGTTCCTTAATCATAATTATGCAAATTCCCATGACCATTGATCAACAATCACTGACCAAAACCCACTGATCAAAGACCACTGATCAATGGCCATGAGTCCCATTCACAGAGAGTTGGGGAATGGCTGCAATCACAGCATTGTAAGATGGCGAAAGATGTACCCTTAGGCCCCCTCCTCGATTCAGAGATGGTCTTTCCCTTTTCATGTAAATGGCCTCCTTGACTCCGCGCTCAAACCAGCGTTCTTCCCTGTCCAGGATGTGTACATCCTCATCCTTGAAAGAGTGTCCACTGGCCTGTAGGTGTAAATAGACTGCAGAGTCCTGGCCTGACGAGGTAGCTCTTCTGTGTTGTGCCATCCACTTCGCCAGAGGTTGTTTGGTTTCCCCGATGTGTAAATCCTGGCAATCCTCCTGGCACTTAACAGCGTACACTATGTTACTCTGTTTGTGTCGGGGGACCCGATCCTTGGGGTGGACCAGTTTTTGGCACAGCGTGTTTTGGGGTTTAAAAGCCACAGAGACCCGTGTTTCGAAAAAATGCGTCTCAACTGCTCCGATACTCCTGACACATATGGGATCACTACAGGTTTTCGCCTGGGCAGCGGTTGTCCTTCTCTCCTGGATCGGCTGGAGCTTTCTTTGGATGTCTTTCCAGCTTTGACAAAAGTCCAGCTGGGATAGCCACATTTACTCAGGGCCTTCTTGATGTGCTGTTATTCTGCCTCCCTGGCCGCTGTGTCTGTGGGGATGGTGTTCGCTCTGTGTTGTAGCGTCCTGATGACACCCAGTTTGTGCTCCAGTGGATGATAAGAGTCAAACCTTAGATACTGATCCGTATGTGTAGGTAGCAGAAATACAATTATATAGCAGAAATGCTATATTTAGAAAGAAAAATATAATATAGTAGAAATACTATGATTTAGCAGAAATACTGTAATCAGCACATATACTGTAACATGACAGAAATTCCTCCACTTAGTAGTAATACTATAACATAACACAAATGTTATGATTTGGCACAAAAACCATAATTTGGCAAAATACTATGATTTAGCAGAAATACTAAGATGTAGTAAAAGTACTTTGATTTAACAGAAATACAATTAGGCCAGGGTCTTTCTGTGTGGAGTTTGCATGTTCTCCCCGTGTTTGCGTGGGTTTCCTCCGGGTACTCTGGCTTCCTCCCACCGTCCAAAGACATGCAGCTTGTGGGGATAGGTTAATTGGATAATCGAAATTGTCACTAGGTGTGAATGTGGGAGTGAATGTGAGTGTGAATGGTTGTCTGTCCCTGTGTGTTGGCCCTGCGACAGACTGGCGACCTGTCCAGGGTGTACCCCGCCTCTCGCCCTATGACAGCTGGGATAGGCTCCAGCGCCCCCCGCGACCCTGAAAAGGATAAGCGGAAGCGGATGGATGGACAATTATGGAGGAGTAATACTTTAAAATGGGAGAAATATTGATACACACACATACACAGAGCCTAAAGGGAACAGTATTTTTTGCCATGGAGTGTTAACAAGAATCTGAGGTCCGTATTAGGAAAGCTGCTAAAATCATAAAAGTTTGCAGAATCGTAATAAATGATGAATATGAATTAGTGGTCTGTGATAGTGTATTAATTTTTAGGAAAAAAAAACATGTCGCCCAAAGTGTAATTGAACCCACGACCTTTGGGTTGCAGACCTGTGTCATTAGCAACTGCGCCACTGGGAAAGAGAGCGAGCACCTTGAAAACAGGTTGATGAGCAGTCAGAATTATATCGCGGTGAGAGGCGAAAAATGCCGTTTTTTGGAGTTACAAAACATTGTGTAACTCAAAAGCTAGGTGGACTAGAAGCATAATTCTTGTACTGGGTGAATCAGCGGACTAAGGATCCTTCAAATGTACTTGTTAAATGAAAAAAAAACTCAGCAAAAAAAAGTATAACAGTCACACAATCACAAATATGGACACCTATGGAAACACACATGTACAGAGAGACACACAGGATCAAATTCAGTCAACCAGTCTAAATATATTGAATTTGAATCTTACAATGAGATCATCCCATAAAAAGGGTTTCTCTCTCTCTCTCTCTGTCTCTCTCTCTCTCTCTCTCTCTCTGTCACACAAACACACACACACACAGACACACACACACACAAGATCCAATTCAGTCAACCAGTCTAAATATATTGAATTTGAATCTTACAATGAGATTATCCCATAAAAAGTCTCTCTCTCTCTCTCTCTCTCTCTCTCTCTCTCTGTCACACACACACACACACACACACACACACACACACACACACACACACACACACACACAGACACACACACACACACACTAGCAGCAGCAGCAGCCAAAAAGCCTGGAGCTGCTAAATTTGAATCCACCAATCAGAGAGGCTGTGTACTTTTTCCCGCCAAAACAGGTGCACGCAGCACAGACAGACACAGGATTTTTGCAGTCTATTTCTCATAGTGAGGACTCCCCTCAAACAAATGACCATAATTTCCTAACCGTAGGGGCTAGAATGGTCATTCGTACACCGTTTTGTTCAGAATAGATGGGGGAATCTTCAAGTGTTGACAATTTATCATTAAAATATGAATTATTAAAGATATTTGACTTGTAATGCACCATAACTGGGTAGAGGCAAAGCAAAAACTGTCTTGACCTGCCCTCAAACAACGCTTTCTAACTCTAAATCTATTTGGAGTATCAATATCATTCTTTCACCATAAGAGACAGCAGGCTTTGGTGAACAGTCATGGAAATTTTCAGGTCTCTGTGGAAATCCATTAAAAAGATATGACAAGAGAAAAAAGTTGTTCATTTCCAGAGTTTGAAATCTGAAGAAATCTGAGCGAGAGACGAATTTCCTACCCTCAAACAAGTGTAACTCATTTCAGAACGGTAATAGGTGAGAAAAAAATTCTTGAATTGTGAGCGTCAGGAGTGTCTGAAGATATACGGGGACAAGCCTCATGTTTTAACTTCGCTTCGTTAAGGAGATATGACGATTCGAATATGCCTCTCATTACAGAAATCAAGCGATGATTTTGAACAAACTCTCCATTGACCCTCTATGGAGAGTTTTCCGACTTTGTGTTGCTCTGAGGAGATTTGCCAAAATTCTATAAATCTCACAACAATGATGGTGACATTTTCTGAAAGCCAGCAAAAATACCTACGTTTTGATGTATAATTTGTGGAAGTTGAGTGAAAATTGAGCAAGTAGCAAGAAGTTGTTCAGACATGAAGAGAAGACTGCGAAACCTACAGTGGCACACTGGAAGCCAAGTGCATAGCAACCATAACAACGCATGTATTTTCTCAAAAATCACAATTTTGCAACTCAAAACTTAAAGAGGGATAAGATGAAAACGGTAACAGATATGAAAAAGCTGAATCATTAATGAATAGCCCAATAATTTGTGAACATTTTAAAGTTTGAATGGTTGTTCTACGTGAAAGTAGGAAAAAGTAGTTAAGTTTCAAAAACAAGCAAGTTTTAGCAGAATTGTGGAAGTTTCCCATTCATTTCAATGGGACAAATTAAAGGAAAAAAGCTTAATATTTTAAAAAGTATAATAGCAAAAAATACCAAAAGTCATAGCCGGAATTAGCAAAAATAGCAGAATAGTTTAAAATTTGAACGGTGAAAATCGGCTAAAAATTGTGGAAGTAGATCCACGGCGAAAAACGTACGGAAGCAACTAGAAGAATAAAGTATAAAGAATAAAGAATAAAGAGAAACAGGAACTCAATAGTGTGGATGCCTTAAAGCATCCACACAACTAGAAAGTGCATTTTCTGAAGAAACTGCAGTGTGAATGCTTGAATCTGAATGTATGCACTGAAATGAATTAATTGCTGAATTTTAAGTTAAAAATGTTGAATGAGATGAAAAATACAGAAATTTGCACATGAAAACAAAAGTGCAGAACTGCTAAAAGCTGACAACCACAGAGAAGAAGTTGGAAAATAGCTGAACATGTTTAAAATCTAAATTAGAAAAACATAAGAAATGAGAAAATAAAATTTAGAGTCAGAAAACATCTGAATGAATATTAAAAGTTCATGTTCTTTGAATCACTGAATGACTAAATTGTGATCCCTCCACTTGGATCAACACAGTTTAAAAACTTTACATCTCCGAGCTGTGAAAGACACGCTGTTGGAAAGAGAAGAACGATGGCGACGTTTTGAGGGTAAAATGATGGCTGTAGAGCAAACACTGTGGACACAGCAGCAGTTGAAAGAGAAGTGTTTAAGATGAATCTTGGCACAGTGAGAGACAGAGCTCGTTAGGCAGGCAGGTGTGAGCCTGGTTGCTATAGTGACTGCACCCAATGGCTCAGTACACACGCACACAGACATGCACCTCACTTTTGCTGCTTAAAATGAACAGAAAAGTCAGGCCGAAACAAATCGCTCCCAAATGAAAAGTACAAGCCCTATTGACGAAATTCTTTCACTGTGAGCGACAGCACTATCTAGTCTACCAAATTCTCAGTTTTCATGCCTGTGGAGTTTATTATATGGACGATGTGACAGTGTAAAGACAGCCTTCTCTTCTGATTTTCAAAGGAACTTTCTGAGCCATTTTAACATTAAAGTCTATGGAAGAGTTGGAGGGAGGAGGCTGTGCATTGGTGACATTCATGAAAGAACCATAACACCTAGTACAATAGTAAACACATTGGATGAAAGAGGACAGCGATGGCTACGTTTTGAGGGTAAAATCATGCCTGTAGAGCAAACGCCGCGGACACAGCAGCAGTTTTAAAAAAGATTTTAAGATTAATTTTGGACCTGCTTCCACTCTACCAGTTGAGCTGTCTCACTCTAGCGCCAACATTCCGTCCCATACACACCCATTATAAACTCTGAAACGGCTGAAAAAACATCATGAAACTTAAACTGGAACTGAAGAAAAAGTATAATAGATATTGAAAAGATAAATACAAGTTGAATAGTTGAATGTCTTGGCTTCGTTTTAAAGTTTGAATGGTGGCTCTATGTCAATGTATGTGGAAGTAGTAAGAGTTTAAAAATGAGTGAGTTGAAAGAGAATTTGAAGGGTCTCCCCATTGAAATACATGGGAAATTTTTGTTGAAAAAAGTTAAATAAAATTAAAAATATAAATGTTAAAAATGAGAAAAATAGAAGCAGTCATGTCCAAAAGAAGAGGAATCTAATGGTGTTTGAATGGTTTTTCTAAGTTGAATGGTTTTGAAGGAGTAGGAGTACAAAAAACGTACGGAATCTATAATAATAATAACTAGAAAGTGCATTTTCTGAAGAAACTGCAGTGTGAATGCTTGAATCTGAATGTATGCACTGAAATGAATTAATTGCTGAATTTAAGTTAAAAATGTTGAATGAGAGAAAAAAAACCTGAATTTTTAACCTGAAAACAAAAGTGCTAAACTGCTAAAAGCTGAAGTGCACAAAGAAGAAGTTGGAAAATAGCTGAAAATGTTTTAAATGTAAATTAGAAAAACCTAAGAAATAAGAAAAGAAAATTTAGCGTCAGAAAACATCTGAATAAATATAAAAAGTTCATATTCTTTGAATAACTGAATGACTAAAATGTGATCCCTCCACTTGAATCCATACAGTTTTAAAAGTTTGTGACTATCAGCTTTGAAAGACAGGGTGCTGGAAAGAGAACATCGAGGTCTTCGTTTTGAGGGTAAAATGATGGCTGTAGAGCAAACACTGTGGACACAGCAGCAGTTTAAAGAGAAGTGTTTAAGATGAATCTTGGCACAGTGAGAGAGAGAGAGCTGGTTAGACAGGCAGGTGTGAGCCTGGTTGCTATAGTGACTGCAGCCAATGGCTCCATACACACACACAGACATGCACCTCACTTTTGCTGCTTAAAATGAACAGAAAAGTCTGGCCGAAACAAATCGCTCCCAAATGAAAAGTACAAGTCCTATTGACAAATTTCTTTCACCGTGAGCGGCAGCAATGTCTAGTCTACCGAATTCTCGGTTTTCATGCCTGTGGAGCTTATTATATGGATGTGGTGACAGTGTAAAGACAGCCTGCACTTCTGATTTTCAAACAAACTTTCTGAGCCACTTTAACATTGGAGTCTATGGAGGAGTTGGAGGGAGGAGGCTGTGCATTGGTGACATTTATGAAAGAACCATAACACCTAGTACAATAATAAACACATTGGGTGAAAGAGGACAACGATGGCTACGTTTTGAGGGTAAAATCATACCTGTAGACCAAACGCTGCGGACACAGCAGCAGTTTTAATAAAATATTTTAAGATTAATTCCCCCCCTGCTCTCACTCTACCAGTTGAGCTGTCTCACTCTAGCGGCAACATTCCGTCCCATACACACCCATTATAAACTCTGAAATGGGTGAAAAAACATCATGAAACTTAAACTGGAACTATAGAAAAAGTATAATAGATATTGAAAAGATAAATACAAGTTGAATAGTTGAATGTCTTGGCTTCGTTTTAAAGTTTGAATGGTGGCTCTACGTCAATGTATGTGGAAGTAGTTAGAGTTCAAAGAGGAGTGATTTGAAGGCGAATTTGAAGGGTCTCCCCATTGAAATACATGGGAAATTTTTGTTGGAAAAAGTTGAATAAAATTAAAAATATAAATGTTAAAAATGAGAAAAGTAGAAGCAGTCATGTCCAAAAGAAGAGGAATCTAACGGTGTTTGAATGGTTTTTCTAAGTTGAACGGTTTTGAAGGAGTTAGATGCCAAAAAACGTACGGAATATGAAATAATAATAATAAAGATTAGAAGAACAATACTGTGAATGCTTTTACAAGCATTCACACTAATAAAATAGAATAAAGATTACAACAACAATACTGTGAATGCTTTGACAAGCATTCACACTAACTAGAAAAATTTGCATTTCCTGCGAAAATGCAGTGTGGATGCTTTAAAGCTGAAGCTATCTGCTAAAAATAGCTGAAATAGCTGAATTAATTAAAGTCAGTGTTTAAAAAGTTGTTGAAATTTTAGTAACTTTGCAGAACGACATCAAGTTAACAAAAATGTAATAACTAAGCAGAAATGCAATAACTTAGAAGAAACATAACAATTCAGCAGAAATATTGTAATTTACCAGAAACTGCAACTTAGCATAAATGTAATAATGTAGAATAACATAACTTAGCAGAAATTATATAAGTTAGTAGAATATTTTGCAGAAATGTAATAATTAGGCAAAACTGTCAACAGATAACAGCTGAAAATGCTGAAGTAACCTCAAAGTTACTTGTTTAACTGTAAAAAATTACGAGAAACATTAGAAAAGGAAGAAAACCAATTCAATTCAATTTTATTTATATAGTGCCAAATCACAACAAAAGTTGCCTTAAGGTGCTTCATAGATACAGAGAAAAACCCAACAATCATATGACCCCCTATGAGCAAGCACTTTGGCGACAGTGGGAAGGAAAAACTCCCTTTTAACAGGAAGAAACCTCCGGCAGAACCAGGCTCAGGGAGGGGCGGCCATCTGCTGCGACCGGTTGGGGTGAGAGAAGGAGAAGAGGAATACCAGGCAGCAGATAAACTAATGTGGAACAAAACCAAGGTAAAATTGCAGAGTTTACACAGCTGGTGAAATGTAAAAATTGCAAAAAAAAAAACAACAACAAAAAACCCAAACAAACAAAAAAGAAAACCCACGAACAATATTTAGGTCGAAATGAAGTCCACATTGTGATATATTTCAGGTGTGGAGAGTCACACAGCTGAACAATCGATGTGCATATTTAAAGTATCAAATAAAGAACATTGTTGTGGAATAAATTACAGTGAAAAATAATCACTACCCTGCGTTAGAGAGTGACTTATGATAAGGTATTAATTGGCTTAACTTTACCTCTAACAGCTTTTCACATAGTGCTGTGACCAGAGTGAAATCCATCATAAAGTAACTGTAAACAGTAGAACCATTAGCATGAATGTTATGGTTCTACTCTGATCAAAACTCAAGTCAGGTGTGTGACCTGATATAAAATGATAAAGAGGAACATATATAAATGGATGTGACCTTTAAGAACTTTTCAAAATGACTTTATATGTCTGACCCATTATCTATATATATGAGAGCAGATGTGGAAAACCACGGTTAGATCTACTCTATACTAACACAAACACCGTCAAAAATTCACTGCTAGTGTGACATGTGGTCCCTTTTGCCTTTGACCAATGATATGCTGGTTACTTGGACCAGTTTAGTGTTTGCTGTCACAGAGGATTGTTAACCATAAATCCAAAAGACAAAACTGGAAAAATATGTTAATTGCAAACATGTTTTTGCTTAGTAAAAAGATTGAAATAACATGGAAACTGTCACCTTAAAGCCTCATTGTAAATATCATCACAAACAGATGTTTTCCACACAGTTAACAAAGCTCCACCACATCCAATCACTGCATATAAATCTAAAAGAAAACAACAACAAATAAAATGTAATTAACACAAGGGCAGTCTAATGAGCTTGGAAAGAAAAGCGTCTGGACTTCTTTGAGTTGCTTGAAGACGTTTCACCTCTCATCCGAGAAGCTTCTTCAGTTCTAAGGATCAATGGTGGAGAGTCCCAGATTTAAACCCAGTGAGAGTTTCCCCCCCAAAGAGGGACAAAGGACTCCCTGGTGATCCTCTACCTAATCACATGAGTCAAGGTGTGAAAGTGGGTGTGGGTCCCAATCAGCCAGGGTTTCGGGTGAGCTCATTGTGAAACCTGGCCCCACCCAATCATGTGATTTCCTGAGGTCAGATGGCCCAGGATGTGAGTGGGTGTTAAGGTGACTCGGAAGGGATCTCAAAACTGGATTATAGATGGCAGACAGTTGGTGTCGTAAAACAATGTTGTTGCATCTGTCTTTCTTATCCTCCTTCGCCGGTGTCTGATCTTCTTTTCTGTGCATCTTTGCTGACTTTATAAACGCCCAGTTAGGATAACCACATGTTTTAAGTGTGTGTGTTCCTTCTTTTTTTCCTTCAGGCTTAGAGGGAACATGTTCTGCCCGGTGGTTTAGGGTCCTAATTACTCCAGGTTTGTGTTCCAGAGGGTGATGGGAGTCAAAGAGGAGGTACTGGTCCGTGTGTGTGGGCTTCTGGTACACTTCAATGTTGAGGTTGCCATGTTCTTCAATGTGCACAGCGCAGTCCAGGAAAGGCAAGCAGTTGTCCTTTGTGTCTTCCCTGGTGAACTTGATGTTTTTATCCACGGCGTTAATGTGCGCAGTTAAGGATTCCACTTCTTGTGTTTTGATTTTGACCCAGATGTCGTCTACATATCTGTACCAGTGGCTGGGCACTCTCCCTTTTAAAGAGCCAAGAGCCTTCCTTTCCACTTCCTCCATGAAAAGGTTGGCTACAATAGGTGACACGGGGGAGCCCGTGGCGCAGCCATGTTTTTGTCTGTAGAAACCCTCGTTGTATTTGAAATATGTAGTGGTAAGGCAGAGGGTTTTAAGTTGGTCCTGTCCTCCAAGGCGCTGTCTTCTTGTAGTCGTTTTCTAACTGTCTCCACTGCCTCCGTAGTGGGTATGCAAGTGAAGAGTGAGAGTAGATCAAAGGACACCATGAGAAGCTTTACAGACATAATACAAGGGAAGACTTTTGATTTAATAACTAAGCTTAAAATAAGTGTTACCTTTGAATATTTGTGGGAAAAATCTGATGCTACCCCAAGAATTCAAAGCCACACTGGAAATGATCACAGGCTTGCAGCCCTCTGTCTTCCTGGAGTGAGGTGCCTGATCAGTAGCAGTGAGTTGACAGAAGTCGGTGTCTGTAAGAGTGGCCAAACACTGATACTCTGTCCACTTGCGTAGAGTCTAAGAAGCTGGAATGCAGGCACACTGGATGAGCTTGTTCTAAAAAATACCGAAAAAGGAACAATTTATTTGTGTAAAGGCCTAAAAACTACAAATAAGTTATACAATGAACAATGTTGAAATACCTTATAGGTGCTGCAGGCCACATAACCAGAATCCAGAGCAATCTCACACTCACATGATGGTGAGGAAAGACATGAGCTCTGCAATGAGGTTTGAATGTCTCAGTTGGGACACTGAAGAACTCAGAAGACAGCAGTACCTGCACAGAGAGACAGAGTAGAAAAAGCATAGATTTGTAATCCATAATGTGAATTAAAACTCAAAAAGTGTCAACAAGTATAATCATTTGAGTGTGAAATTATTTGTGCAATAAACAGGATTTAAATTAATTAATTGAATTAAAAGCACTGACATTTTTAAAATCAAAGATAAAGAATCATACCTCTCTCTGCTCTGAGGATCACTGAGCATCTCTGACAGGAAATACAGTTTCCTCAGTATGAGTCATCCTTGATGGTCTCAGAGGTGTGTAGTGTGGCAGCATGATGATGGTCTCCAGATCAGGCAGGTCAGGTGATGGGTGTGTCATCTTCTCCATTGAAGACACACTGGTATGGCAGTTCATAACACAGCAGTCTCCTTGTGGCATGTAGTTATCTGTGCAGTCCAGCACTGATCGATCAGGTTTGGCTCAGCAGTTCATGAAGATGGTGTTAAGATGTTGTTTCAGCTGAGGATGGTGAAGTTTGAAGGTTTTGCCACAAAGAAGACTGTGCCCTGTCTGAAAAAATACATCTACAAAACACGTGCTTATAACACCACCCACCCAGCTCAGCCCCCAAGTGTCTATGTAATGCTGGTATGGGGTGTCGGTTACTAAGTCTAATTAGTGCATCAGAAAGCGTGGGCTGCACCTAAAGCCCACACTTTCTGATGTCTTTGTTTATTAGCAGCTTTTTCCAGCTGCTCAGAGAATTCTGACTTGGCCTTTATCCACCCAAACCCAAACCCACCCGGATAAAGGCCAAGTCAGAGCTGACACCCCATACAAGCATTACATAGACACTTAGGAGCTGAGCTGGGTGGGTGGTGTTAAACTGTAGTCGGGAACATTCAGAAAACTATCCATTTACTTCTAAATTCGTTTTTATACATGTTCTGTAAGCTGTACAAATGTTTTTCTCTACATAATGTATCATTATAGACATCTCTGGTAGCCTAAAGATAGTTTAAAACTTTTGACATTTTATACCTGTACAACATGATTAGCTAAAACTCATTCATCACAAAAACTTTTGATTATACAAAATCTACTATAATCAAGAAAATATAATTGTCTGTATTTATTCATGTGACCCATAATAAATACCTGCATTTATCTGGAATTTATTTATTTACTATTTCATATTTTAAAGCCCTTGGAGGGGAAGATCTCGTTTGTTGAGCTACATACGTCACAGTAAAAAGATTTAGTGATTTAAAACATGAGAATAAAAAAAATGATGTTGGTTTAACAAATGTTGCAGCACATTTCAGATCAGAGGTGCATGATAGCAGATGTTCCATGCTCTTCATGGAGTTCAGCCATGATTTGGTGAAATGATTAATAACATTGCAATAAGAAGGGGTCTTCTGACAGAAAACACTTTTTCATACTCTACAATCAGTAAACTCTGTAACAAACATGATCTGTAATTATTTCAAAACTCACCAGGCGACTTCATGATTGGCTCAAGGACAGGACACAAAACACAGGGTTGTGATAACTGTAATATGTTCTCAGGACACCTGAATGTAGACTGTGCTGTGGTTGAGAAATAAAAATGAGGTCAAGCAGGGTGTTCTTGTCTGTAGTGGCAGAGGTGATCAGCTGTGAATACCCTCTCGACTGAAACTGCTCCAGAATCTGTTTTCTTCCACTCTGTAACTGGTTCTCATTAAAATCTCCACACACAATTATTGGGTGACAGTCCATTATTTCAAGTGAATCTAAAAGACTTACCAGGTTTTGCATGAATGGTGTCAAACTGTAGTCTGGAGGTCTGTACACAACCGCAATGAGTGCAGGGAATGGAGCCTGAACCTTCAACACTAAAAACTCAAGATCAGTGACATTATGCAGATACTGTTTTACCTGAACCTGAAAATGATTCCTCAAATACACAACAACTCCCCCACCACTTCTGCTGGCCATGTGAGGAAAGTTTGTGTAGGACACATGTCTGTTGCGTTTGAACATGGTGTAGCCGTCCAAATGAAGACTGTCTGCAACAAAGGAGCCTTGGAGGTGAGACTCAGTGAGACACAAAACATCTGCTAAACACATTTCGTGATGACTCTTGATGTCACTGATGTGAGATGGTAAACCCTCCGTATTGTGATGGATCAGTATAAGTGTGTCAGGTCTGCTGGCTGTTTCTCTGAGCTGAAGAAGAGGCATCATTTCCTCAACGCTGGCTTGTCTCATGGTTTGGAGCGCTGCAGTTACCTCGGGATTGGCGTAAATCTTTTTCTCATCCAAGTCCTGTAAATAGAGTCCACTGAGAGACGTCACCCTGCTGAGAGCAACATAAGCCATACCTGGTTCAAAAATGTTCTTCATTGAAACTACAGCTGTCTGTGTTGTAAGACCCTGGGTTTTGTGGATTGTGCAGGCGAATGCGAGCTTTACAGGAAACTGTCTGCGTACCGCTCCTTTAAACTTCAGACTCTCCTCTGCTCTCTCAATGTAAACCAAATCATCAGATGCTGCATTAGAACTGCGGTTGTGTCTCATAGGCTGCCGGTTGTCCATTCTGAGCCCCAGTTTAATTATGTGTCCATCATTTTCTGATCTCACCACCTTTATCAGTATACCAAAAGCACCGTTAACCAAACCGTTTAGTGTGTCCAAGTTTCTGGTAAGCATGACTCGAGCTCCTTCAGCAATGTTCAGAGTGTCAGGTAAATCATTTCGCCCACCTGTAAATGGTTTGTCTCTTCGTGCCATTCTGCCTGTGCATTTATCCTTCTGGAAATCGTCTGCATTGATGATTATAATGTTTGAATGAAGCTTCTTGAGCGTATCTGTGTTGTGGGATTCCACATTCTTGTTGGTGGCATAAATGTGTAACACCTCGATTGGACATTCTTCTGGTGCAGTCACAGCCTGTGACAACAAATCTCTGTCGCACTGAGAAAGCTCATCTGTCTTTTCTTTGACTCTAATCCTGTTCAACATCTCTGCAAAGGCCACATCATCTTTCTGACGCATGATCTCGGTTAGAGTGATCATCTGAAAATGTTCCTGCCATAGGTCAATCTGTTCCGGATCATAAACACAGAGAGGTTTAGACTGTCGCACTGGTGGCAGCTGGTAAAAATCTCCAACAGCTAAAACTGACATTCCACCAAAAGGTCTCTGAGTGCCTTTGATTTGTTTCAGTCTTGCATCCACATAGGCAAAAAGGGGTTTTGAAACCATTGAAATCTCATCAATAACAATAATTTCAGCATTTATCAGTTCAGATCTGACTTCATCCAGTTGGTTACCAAGTCCTTGAATGGGTGGTTTCAGACTCCTGGGTAGTTTCAGTAGAGAATGTAATGTAGAGCCATTGATAGAAAAAGCTGCTGTCCCAGTAAATGACGTCAGTAAAACAGTTGGATTTGATATGTCAGCTTCTTCTGCATTAGAAGGCAGTCTGCTCAGGATCTTTGATGCTTCAGAGTGAATACATTTAATCAGATGTGACTTTCCAGTTCCTGCACCACCGTTGATATAGAAGAAAAATGGATCTGGGTTCAAACCACAAACTCGCTGAATACACCAGTCTCTTATGGCATAGAACACGCAGGCCTGCTTCTGGTTCAGATTCTGATACATTACACGTACCACAGCTGGATTGACTCCAGGTTGTTCTCTGATGGCTCTGATCTCTGTTACAGCATCAGACTGACGACTGTAGTCGGGAACATTCTCCTGTTCGTTCTCATCATCAGAATGTCTCTCAGGAAGATTCTCATCACATTGTAGCCTCACAACTTCAGATTCAGGAGCAAGATTACACCATTCATCAATCACAACATCCCTATTTTGTTCAAACTCTTCCAGTGCACTCTCAATATCCTCAGAGTTCTTCTCATACTTGTCTTTATTTCTCTTCACAACCCTTTTCACAGACTCACTGTGGTCTGAACATGGAAGTCGTACAAAACCTGAGTTGTAGAAGGACTGATAGGTTTGGAACCCTTGTGGTTTCAGTTCCTGCTCTGATCTGTGTGGAAGGTAAAGTCTCAACAGTCGACCATAATATTGCTCAGGATCTTTTTCCTCTGAACAGTGGTAATATCTGATTATAGCTGGTTTATCATTCTTTCGCCTTTGTACAAATCCAAGCTGGTTTAGAAGAGGAAGCACATCTTTTCCTTCATTTGGACCACTCACCAACCGGCACAAGGCAGCAAAATCAGCCAGTGACATTTCCTCATATTCTGGTGTCTCAGGTCTGCATTTGTATTTATCAGCCAAACTTGTCATCCAAATATTACAACTGTCGTGTGTTGTGGTTTCCAGGTAGCTCATGGGGCGACTCATTTTTACTGGGTTATCATCTGTTGGTACAAATACAACACTGCGGGAACATTTTTTCATTTTTAGGCCACAGACTCGAGTCACACACTCCTGTGCACTGATTTCTCTCTTTTTTGAATAAGCCTGCATCACAGCTCTCATTTCATCACATTCATTGACCGTGTTCTTATCAGAGTTGTCAATAACTGTCTTCAGGTATTCAGAGAGGCCAGATTCTTTCTTCGTTATATATTTACAGAGGTATTCTATACATGAATAGGCATTCAATATTAACGAGACATCTAAATTAGAGTTCCAGGCTTCAAGCAGGTCTGGGTTGTAATTGTTGATCCAACAGTCCTTTGGGTCACGCTTCAGAATCAGTGCTGTTTTCTTGTTTATGTCTTGGAGGCATTGCTCATACTCATTCATTGTCAAGTTGCATCGTGACAGAATCTGCTCTATGGTGAGAGAAGCAGCTTCAGGTTCCTTCAGCAGGTTCAACAAAGGTCTGAGTTTGGCTTTTGCAGCTTCAGTGTCTGAATCCTCATCCTGTCTCACAATCATTGTTCTTGTGGATGGTGGCTTTGGAAACCCAAATCTACAACCAGAGTTCACACTCTTAAAGCATGTCTTTGTGTGGTTTTTGCTGTGCTTTTGTAGTTCAGTGACTTTTTTGTGCAGTTCAGGCTGTTTTTCTGGATCAGGGAGTTGAGCTGAGATGTATCTGTCTACAAAGTCACAGACAGTTTGGTCATCATCCACATCTACTTCCACCTTTTCTTGAATCCACAGCAACATGTGTATATGGGGACTACCTCTGTGCTGGAACTCAACTCTGTAAAAGTAATCAATGATTTCACCAAGGGGCTGTGCAGGAGAAAAAAGCAAATCTCTGAACAAAGCCTCAACACGCTTATCAAACATTCGCATGGTGGTTACTGGATTTGATCTTAGAATTTCACACTTTTCTGACCAGTCCAGGGCTTCAAAATCAACCTCTTCACCTTGCTGTCTCTTTATTGCTTGAATCACTTCAGGCCATCTCATCTCAGCAGCAGAGAAAGTGACAAAGAACTGAGGTGTTCCTATTTGACGAACCATACTGAATAGATCTTTGGTGGTTTTCTGCCAGTAAGCTGGAGTTCCTCTGAGTGGCTGCATAAATCTGATTGCATCTTTATTTCTTACCAGCTTCTCAACTTCTGTCTTACTTTGTAACATTCCTGATGTGATTTTGCGTCCATCTTTCGTCATAGTTTTACCTTTCCTTAGCTGTATTGTCATGCTGGAATTAGCCAGGTGTATTTCAGTGACAAACTGTGAGAAAAACAGGTAATTTGTATCTTTAGCAAATCTTGCATCAATGTTGAAAAGCCTCGACTTGAAGTAAGCACTTGGTGTGAGTTTAAGACGTCTCTTTTCATCCAGTGTATTCTGACCAGTAGGAAACTGCACAGGAAATGCCATGGCTTCCAAATGAGGAGTCCTGAAGAAGCTAACTGGATTGTTTCTTTCTGCAGGAGCCACACAATATGTGTTATCAGTGAAAGAGAGAATCTCTTCTGAAATGTCTACAGGCTGCAGGCAACTTTCTAGAGCAAAACCTCCATTGTTCAAATCACTTTCTGGTTCGTCTGGATTGATTTCCTCTGGTTGTTCATCACAGGATTGCATATTAACATCTTGTTCACTTTCAGACTCACTTTCACACAAAAGGGCATCTTTTTCATAGTTGTCAATTTCCATTAAATCTGCTTCATTATAATCATCACTTGCCATACTGGCTTCATCACTGCTGTCATCACCAGGTAACGTTGGATCACAAAGCAATGCATCGTCTCTGATAATAATATCTGTGTACTGTGGATGAATCTGTTTGAGTTTGCGCAGGGCTTGGATCAGTTTAGACCAGGTGACAGTCTGGAACAGCTGATGGCCTTTGTAGCACAGTCGTCTTTTCAGCTTAATTCTCATGATCTGTGATTGGCTTCTGAGCCGAGGTAAACAGTCAACTGTTTGTTGGACTTCAGATGGTACACACACCACATTACCACGTATGAGTCTTTGTCTGCCCTTTGGAAGTGGAATAATCTTAGCAAATGGGATGCATTTGGCAATCAGATGTCTCTCCAGAATGTTAAGATCACACAGTTCAGCTGGAATATCCTGAAGTTCTAAACCATTAACAGCAGCAAGCCTTGGCATGCGTCCACTTTTGAGAGAACTGTGACATGTGTGACAGATATACTCCTTTTTTCTCTCAACAGGAAAACTGCAGTGATCATTACATGCTTCATCACACACGTGAACAAATTTACCAGTTAGACACTGCTGAGCTACAGTTTGGTGTTTTGAGTAATTTTCTCTTTTGCAGATTTTCACCTGATTAGGAAAAGAAGCTTTCAGACAAACAGTACATACATAAGATGGTGCTGATTTAATGTTTGATCTGAAACAACATATGGCCTCATTCATTAAACTGTTATCCGGATGACACTGTAAACTTTCAGCTGGTCGATGCATCTGACGATATTTTCTTTTTATTTTCATTGCACACCTGAAATTATGCATCTGTCTAAAAGAAAAACCGTTCCAATATTTTACTCTCATTCGTTCTCTCATATTGTCTTTGTGTTGCTGCTGAAATTGTTTCTCTTCTCCATAACGTTTAGTGACGTAAGATCGTTTTTTCTGTCTAAATTCTTCACTTTCTTTATATAGGTTAGAAACATATGACCTCATGTAAGCTTTATGTTTCTCTCTGAATTCAGCACAAGTTCTGTATGTTCTTCTAATACATTCCTTCTGCTTTTCTCGGAACATGGGAGATTCTCTGTATGTTCTTCTAATACGTTCCTTCTGCTTTTCTCGGAACATGGGAGATTCTCTGTATGTTCTTCTTATTCGTTCCTTCTGCTTTTCTTTGAACATAGGAGATTGTCTATAAGATTCTTTATATGTTTTTCTCATACGTTCCTTCTGCTTTTCTCGGAAAATGGGAGATTCTTTATATGTTCTTGTTATACGTTCCTTCTGCTTTTCTCGGAAAATGGGAGATTCTCTATATGTTCTTGTCATACGTTCCTTCTGCTTTTCTCGGAAAATGGGAGATTCTCTATATGTTCTTGTTATACGCTCCTTCTGCTTTTCTCGGAATAAAGAATCTTCTTTATACATCCTTATGACACGTTCTCTTTTTCTCTCTCTAATTTTAGAACTATCTCTATAGATTTTTCTCAAATGTTCTCTCTGTTTCTCTCTATATGTAGCATTGAGTTTATACAGATTATTTTTGTACACACTCTTTTTCTTACTGTGATCAGAATCATGAGACTTTCTACTAGAATCTTTTTTCTTTGCCTTAAAGCTTTCATCAAAAGTGTACGTCTGTCTTTCTTTCTTTTTCTCATTTTCCTTTCTCTGTGGTAGTTTTTCATGGACCAATAGTCGTCTCCTAATCTTTCTCCTTTGCTCTTTATTATGCTTCAACAGTTTATGTGAGAGTTCCTCTGTTGTCTTAGTTAAACAGGAGGCAGTGTTTAAATCATTCTGAGGAACAGATTCTTTTGTTACCGGAGTGTCTCTTACAGAAGATGCAGAGGTTTCTATTTCTAAATAATCAGAAGGACAATTGTTCAGCTCAGCAGCTGGCTCATTTGAATAATCCACTCTGGATGACATCACTTCAGTGGCTAAAGTGTCGATCACAGTTTTCTGTGTCTGCTCAGTGGATTTTGGGGTTTCAAATTCAGGTTCATTCAAAGCTGGTGCTGGAACAGTTGTAGCTGTTTGTCTGTTTTCATCAGCATCTCTTTGGTCAGCTGCGTTTGCACTGTGAAACTCGACAGGCTGTAGCTCATAAGTGCAGGTTGGTGCAGTGCTAAGCATTCGGTACAAGCATTTGATCCTGTCAATCATGTCGTTAAGACGTGTGAATTTTAACATAACTGCAGTTCCACCACTTACAGCTAGCGACAATGGCATTCCTGTAGACTTACGTGGGTGAGGATCAAAATATGCATATTCACCTGAAGTCAGCCTGCAAACTGCGATGACTGTTCCTCCTATGACTAGCAAAGCGTAGCGAACCGCTGAAGCCAAACACTGTAGTCCCTGTTCAAGGCTCGGAAGATGATCTGTACCATCAAATGTGCCATAATGAGCTAACTGAGACATATCCACTTGATACTCATGTCTGCGGCTGGTGACCACTGTGGGAAGCTCATCGGAGGCTAGAAACACGCTGTTCACAAACCTCTTTCTGGCATCTGAATACATGGCATGGCCTTTGTCCAAAACACGGTTAAGATCTGCTCTGGTAATGAATTCATCCTCATGTAAGAATGACAGGAAAACCAAACTGTTAGCCATGCATTGATGATTCCTGTACTTTCCATACTTAGGAGAAGCCTGGCTTCGGGACGCACAGATGCTACTCACTCGTGGACGAGTTGCACTGTTTGTAACTTGTACATGAGACTGTTCTGGAGCTTGTTCATCATGCTGTGTTTGCACAGTTATCTGGGGTTCAGTCTGTATTACCTGCTGTACTTTAGCATCTGGCACACATGCTGAGCGAACACCTCTCTTTACCACATCTGCATAAGACACTGCAGCTGTCTGAGCACTGATCTGCACTTCTGGACTGGGAGCAGTTGTAACAGACACCTTTACCTGCTCACTGCTCTGAGAAACATTTACCTGTTCTTTCTGCTTTTGCCATCTAAGCTTCTGGGACTGTGACCTTTGACTTTTTCTTGGCATTTTGTTGAAGTACAAACTGGAACTTATATGTATTTATACACAAATGTAAACAAAAGTCAACCTGTAAACACTGAAAAACTAATGACTTTAATAACTATTAAATCAGAGATTTATCAGAATTGATGTAAAAGGCTGACTTAAATACAAACTCAATATAAAAGTTATTTAAAGTTCTTTGAAAACACTTTGGTCTGTTTTATTGTAACTTTTTAAAAAACTGTATATTATTACTTTTATTACTTTTATTTTTTTTAACCAGACTGGATAACAAATAGGTCTATACTTCTGTAAAGTAATATGCAGAATAAATCTCAACAATCAATCAACAGGCTATGATAAAACTCTTAGCTTTTAAGTAGACTTTGTGTAAATCTTTAAGATATTTAAAATTTAAAGCAAATATAAGGACCTGTGATGGTGTGGTGATCAGATGACAGTCGATGGGGATTCTTCAGCTGGATGTTCTGCAGCAGTCAGGAAACAGGAAGTCTGGGTTCTCAGGGCAGCCTCTAGATGACAACTGTAACTGAACACTTACACTGAGTGACAAAAAAGGCTTTGTCCTTCAATAATAATAGTATAAACTTAGTCAAATGTTATAGCCAATGAAACAGACTTGAAAAATGTATTTGAATCAAAATATTTATGTGAATATAGCCCTCTGAATATATTACAGAACAGTCAGATTATTTTATTACAAATAAACCTTATAAAAGATGTATATTTTATATAATGTATCAAAGTAATTGCATCAGTAAGCCAAACTATCAGTGTTTATTCCAAAGTGTAATGCCAAGTTAAAACTACAAATGTAGGGCTGTATAAGTATTTTCTACTATAAGTTCAACTGTACTGCAATTCTACTACTGTATATTCAACTTTCTAATTGCAATTTCCAGCAAAATGACTGAATGTGAGAGGGTTTAATGACAGGAAAGAAGGAGCAGTGAGAGCAGAGATCTCTCAGAATTCTGTAACAGATAGATCAAGTACTGGTACTTGGATTTCTGAAAACTTGGATTTCTGAAAACTTGGATTTCTGAAAACTTGGATTTCTGAAATTAGATAGAGCGCTTGGGATAGAGGGATACAAGATAGAATGGCTGTCAAATTAGATAGAGCAGTAGAGATAGAGGGATACAAGATAGAATGGCTGTCAAATTAGATAGAGCAGTAGAGGATAGAGGGATACAAGATGGAATGGCTGTCAAATTAGATAGAGCAGTAGAGGATAGAGGGATACAAGATGGAATTGCTGTCAAATTAGATAGAGCAGTAGAGGATAGAGGGATACAAGATGGAATTGCTGTCAAATTAGATAGAGCAGTAGAGGATAGAGGGATACAAGATAGAATGGCTGTCAAATTAGGTAGAGTTGGGAGAGTGATAGGATAGAGAGAATTGCTTATAATGATAGAGAGAGAGGATCTTCTGCAGCAGGTCACCTGAAAGACACAGAAGGCCTGGAATTAGTCGCATTTCCAATATGCTTGGATTTACCATATTCTTCAGACTATATTGCACACCTAAAATCCTGTCATTTTCTCAAAAACATACAATGTGCCTAATGTATCGATTCTGGTTATGCTTACTGACCTCGAACGGGATTTCTGTGGTACACAGCGCTACAATTTTTGTCAAATTCTTGCAGACTAATTTGTACGGTGCTTCAACATAACATTATGGTTTGTGTACAAGGACCTAGCACGTGCTAAGAGACATGCTTATGAAGCAGATTTCAAACTGATCAACCCATGAAGAGTTTGATGGATTTGTGGATGAGGAATGAACTGAAAAAGTGAGTGTATTGTTCTGTATTTTATGTGTTAAAACTGAACAGTGTTCAGAGTTGTTTGTGAATGACTTGAATAAAGCTTGACTTATCTGACTGTTTCGTTTGGCTTAATCTGCCTTAAAAACAGACTTTTTTATTGACATTATGCCTTATAATCTCAAAAATACAGTACATGTAGGGCTTTAAATACTAAAGAGTTCTACAGTAAATTATTGGACTGAACAGAATGACAATGTTTAACAAATGATGGTGGAAAGATGTTTCTATTAAAACAACAACTTACTGTAAATATCATATGGTCCAACAAAACCCACACACTGAGGTTAGAGCAGACAGTTTCAGGCCACCTACTTAAAATTCATGCCACATCACATGTTCCTTAATCCCCAAAGTTCTCAAATCCCTGTTTCTGTGTGTACTTACCTGGGACAACAGTACATCATAATATCTGGGTACACAGAAACAGGTATTTGAGATCCGTTAACATAAAAGTAAACAATACTTTACTCAGTATGACTTTTGGCAAAATGAGAAATTTGGAGATGGATGGTTCCTACAAAGCAGTTTCTACATATTTCAATCACATTTGGGGTATGTTTAATACACAGCCATAAGCACTCCACTAAATCCAGGACATACTTATAATGGCCGATTTAAAGGTCTAATTAAAAAATGTAGTATGATGATAATTTCTTTGTAAATCATTTAATCATAAAATACCGAAATGAGTGCTGTATCTGTGCTTTAGACGTTTTCCAGTCATCAACAAAATCTTTAATTAAAAGACTAATTCAAAGAGCAGATTTCAGACAGTCACTTAATTATTGAGGGGAAAGAAGCTTTTGAAATCCACAAGGCCCTACTTGAAGACTTAATTGTACCTAAACTGCTGTCCATGAGCTGCTCTAATGTGAAACAATATGTGCTGCTACAATAACCTAAAGACCTCTGTAGGTCTGGAAATGTTTACACAGACTTTTCTAGGATTTGATGACTTTTGATGATCATCAATAGCTGTGCTGACTCACAGCACTACACTGAATCTCCTATGATGAGAAACATTTCCCAGCGTTGCACCTCAGAATAACCTTTACTTACCAGACTTGAGACGATCAGATCAGCAGTCTAGAGAAAGGAAACAATTCATCAGATCACTGTTTGATGATTCAGACTGTTGAGCCTCTTCACACACAATCCAATTTACTGTGACACAAATTAACTAGTAAAACCCTCAATTACTTTAAGGTTTTTAAAGTTTACTTTAGTCTAAAGAGGAGAAAATTGAACTGCAGGGTCTCACATGGCTATAGCAAGTGTAATAAAAGCATTATTACTACAGAAATGCAAAGAACAGGCACCAATATTTGTTGGCACAAGTGCAGGATACACCAAATATTTCCTACACAGAAGCCTTGTGGCTCCAACATTTTCTACAACAGGTCAGTGCTAATAAAGTGTGAAAAACCAAAACGTAATGTCCTGTTAGGTTAAAACATTAAGTACAAAGTAAATCTTTAAATCAGAAGCAAAAGAAAACCTCATGTTTTAGTTAGTCTGATATGAATATGTAAATCCTAAAACACATGTAAATATTGACATGTTACAATAACAGAGGTGCAGAATGCTTTGTGATTAAAAGGAAATGTCTTAAAATATTACACTAAAAAGTCCTTTCATTGTACCTGTTGCTAGGAATATTTATGTATTTTGCAATGTCCCTTTTTGGCAACATTTCTATTTAAATTTAAAACACATTATATTCACTAAATAAGTAATAAACTAATTAGACACACTGGCTGTAATGTACCTAACAATGTCCACTCACACCTCTGGTTCTCTTCGTTTTTATTATTGCTTAACTGTTAAAGCTATTACTTATACCGAGTCAGGCAAAATACTTCTACAGTGTTTTGACTTTAATGTAATACATCAGCACAATTTGACAGACAATATAAATCAATACCTGTGCAGCTCTTAAGTGTTTGAGCAACCACTTATACTGACTCTCCTAAAACACTTTCATTGTTTTGTCTGCTACTTAAATCCACAAACATAAGTACAAAATGAACACCTGGATAAAGACATCTGACATTTAACTGTTTGGATTCAATAAACCATAAGAAATTTAAATCATACATAAATGGGGTATTAAACTTCAGGGACATTTTCAGGGACAGTCAGAGGCCCTGTGTGGGGGCTTTGCTGCTACAGGTCACAAATCCTGTGTTTTTGCCAATCAGTAAATGGAAACATATCACAAAAAGTCAAACTACTGTATGTAAGTCGTCAAATGTGCTATGCAATGCCAGGTTCATACTGCTTTAGTTACAATCACTGTTTACTTACCAGCAAAGGCAAAACCAAAGATCTCTTTCACTCTGTGTAACAAAAGACAAAGCACAAAAATACAAAATGAGACAACTCAGATCAGCATCAGAGTGAATACTACATCACTCTGCGTAGTCCCAAAGATTCAGTACACTTCTTTGTTTACCACAGCTGGAATATAAACAAAAATACTTCTTTTTTTTTCTACACCTTATTAAAGATTACTGTCTTCATTAAGGTAATATGTGGTTTCATCCATTTGTAATAAGCCACACAAGTTTCTCAGTTATGTGATAGCTCTATTAGATTGGTGCTATTAGATAACACAGTAGATTTCACAAGCAATGATTTGCTACACCTAGCACTGCACACTTTATCAAATTCTCACATCGCAATTTCAAAGCATGAACAATCATAAATGAAAGCTTGGATGATATATTTGTAGGCTTCAACATTTGAGTTGGTCTGCATTCAAATTCTGGTCCCTAAAAATATTATCACCTGCACACAGTATCATTTAGTATCATTTAATATGCTGTTGTTTTAAATATCTACATATCATACTAATAATATTAATGGCGCACTGCTGCATTTTATTTATTTGAAGGCGGCCTTTTTTATATTTCATTAATTTTTCAAAAAGTGAGATGTTAAACAGAGCTGCAGGTGTAGGTTTTATTTAAAAAAACAACCTGCACAAACAAGTGTTTGTTAAACAGTTCTTAAAAATTTACTAAAAAACTCAAATTAATTGTTAAGAGATGTTAATATTCTTATATTTTGTGTTTTATCCTCACTCTCTCTCCCTTCTGTTAATTAACCCACAACACAGACACACTGGCACAGGCACGTGACTCTTTTTCTCCCGGTGTTCTGGGAATCCATCCTACCGTTGTTTCTGCGCGCACAACATGAAATTCAGTGGCAAACCGTCCTACCTTTGTGAATATTAGCTAGAAAAATACTCTGACCGGTAACATTCACTGCCAAACCATCCTACCTTTGTGAATGTCACCTACAAGCATACTTAAAAAGCTATAATTTAATGGCAAATCGTCCTACTTTTGTTAATCTGAGCTAGAAGCATACTTTCATAGCTACATTTAAGTGGCCTTCAGTCAGAGGCGGTAAAATGTCTCCTTTGAAGTTGCCGACCCTGCTGCTTCAGTAGCTAATCAGTGATTCTAAAATGGTGGCTCATTACCTTACAAACTAAAGAATGAGGCCGTTTTAACTGACTGATTTGTGAAGAGGAGAAAGACAGCTTCCCTAAGAGACTCAGAAACACTAACACACCAATTGAACCAAATAAAACAACACAATAACTGTATTATACAATCAAATGAACCATATTCATTTCACACTGGGCCTATAGAAAACGCTAGGCGTTAGCGCTTCGGTTGTTAGGGCTAGCTTAGCAATACTTGTTTAAATACTAAAATTACAACGTTTCACTAAAAAAAAGCAGCCATTGTGTTACTTTGATATGACTTATACTTCGACTAGCTTTAAAGGCACAAACAACAACTGGGTAAATCACTCAAACAGCTTATAGACGTTTAATTTCAGAGAAGAGAAGCAGAGCAGCAATTCTTACCGGCAGGGATCGAGCAGAGAGTGGGCGGAGATGCAGGAGTGAGCCGGAGACATGAAAAAGAGGCATTCACAGGTAGTGGGAAACTCCGGTATTACAAAAAATTGGCATTGAAAACGTGAAAGATATATATGTAAATTTAAATATTATTATACTAGATTTCTTTGCAACAGAAAACAACTAGCAGAAATTTAATTCTATAAGTTTAATAAATATTTCAAACAGGATTATTTGAATTTGAAATAATGGTTAAAAGTCATAAAAAAATATAAGGTAATTATGTTAAAATGTAGTGTATTATGATAAATTTACTTAACTGGCTGGAGTAATAAGAACTGTCTTCTCCTGAACAACAACACCAAGGGGCTGGTGCTGATGTTCACCTGAGCATACTCACAGGACAGTAGGAGCTGCAGAGGCTCACCTCAATGCACTGCAGGAATCAGAGGTTCAAGAAATCCTTTAACCCCACTGCCATGAGACTTTTTAACAGTGACTCCTGACATGTTCATTGCACATTTATTTATTTTATTCTAATACGTATTGGTTGT
Source organism: Pelmatolapia mariae (assembly GCF_036321145.2). NCBI lineage: Eukaryota > Metazoa > Chordata > Actinopteri > Cichliformes > Cichlidae > Pelmatolapia > Pelmatolapia mariae. The sequence goes on along the minus strand of NC_086244.1, from coordinate 17,037,638 downwards.
GATCATATGAATTCTGACCTAAATGGACTTGCACCCACTTCTTCACCCCTGCTGCAGTGAGGTAAAGGTGCGGCTGTCTCCAGCAAGACTCTTCAGTGAGGGTTTTAAAGACAATCATCTAAACCAGGGGTCAGCAACATTTAAGACAAAAGAGCCATTTGGACCTGGTTTGCACGGAAAAGAAAACACTGGGAGCCACAAATACTTTTTGACATCTAAAATGAAGATAACACTGCACACATTGTTTTTTACCTTTATGCTTTGTATAAACAACTATAGTGTGTTGCGTATGATATCCATGAAATGCTACAAAGTAAATGAAATTTTATCCGTGTAATGGACATTTTGAACTCTTAAAAAAATAAATAAATAAATAAAAGCATCCAGTTGAAGGTCTCTCTTAAAAGAATTAAAAAGCTGAACTTAAATTATCCATGTATCAAACAAAAACTGATCCTTATGTCACCTTTGGGCTTTTGGGGCATATAGAACCTTGACCTGAATTTAAAGAAATAATTGGAAAAAAGCACTATGCTCTTAAAAATGAATAATAAATATTCGCAAAATATCTACATAAATATTTTGTGTGGCCTGCAGTGCCGCTGCAAGAGAAGTGGTCGTACCTGACGTCATTTGATATCACGCCTCGCCACCTTAAAGTCTGTGCTCTGTCTGCTGTTGTGTTATGTGTCAGACTGTGTGCTATGTGTACGTTTCCTAACCGTAGGGGCTAGAACTGTCATTCTTAGACTGTTTTGTTGAGAAGAGATGGATGAATCTTCAAGTGTTGTTTATATTTAAAATATGAATTATTAAACATATATAACTTAGACAATTGCCTGGCTGGGAAGTCGTGCAGGCCCGGATATGCGACTTGAATGTTCCAGTCCTCATAGATGATTGGCTGCCTGGGGACTTGGCAGCCGATTTAGTAGGAATGTGTAACTTAGCAGGAATATTGGAAAATCAATATTACCAGCTGAAAATAAGTTAACCGCTGGTAAACTTTGCTCAAAAGTATTTGTTGCTCTACTAAGGCAAACTGGCAAAAAGTTTAGAAAAACAAGAAAGAACAGCACAAAATCAGAAACATACACACACACGCAAACTTAAGAAGAAACATAATACGTTTGTAAAAATACTGTATCTGTTAATAAAATGTCAAATATAATGCCAGTATTAGCTTTTAATTATATAGGTTTACTTATGGTAGAATGTGCATGTAATCATTAGTGTTTAGAAGTATGTAGTTGATAGTATCCTGAAAGAATGTCTCATCCTAAGAAGCTTGTTTGATTCCAGAGTGTTCTGGTTTTCCCACCCACATCCTGGGAGTATGGGAGAGGTCATACCTTCTTTTATTGTTTTATGGCAGGATAAACGTATCTATGTCTGTTTTACTTTAAGTGCATTTTGCTTAGATGAACTGGTTAGGAAGTTGGTTATGGACACACACACACACACCTAAACATCCACATTCCAATGTAAGGAACAAACACCCACTGATGTATAAATAAAGAACAGGGCAATGGCACGGCGCGAGTCTCAGAGCCCGCACTTCTGTGTGAGTTCTGTGGCTGCCCTTGCTTGCAAGTAACTAACTGCAGTGTGTGTTTCTCCTCTCTGATTCTCAACTGAAGAAGTGTTTTAGAATAAATCTCCTGACAGTATCAAAGGAGAAATTAGCAGAAATATTATAACTCAGCAGAAAAATAGTAACTTGGCAGAAATAGAAAATAGAAATAGAAAAGTACAACATGGCAGAAGTGTTGTAATACAGCAGAAATGTTCATATGTAGCACAAACCTAGAAAAGATTATTTGTTGTTCAACTGTGAAAAATTAGCAGAAATTTTAGAAAGTTACAAAGGAACTACCAGCAGATACACAAAGCTAAGGCAAAAATGACTGCCTAGCAATGTTTACAAATAGGGACACACGCGCGCGCACACACACACACACAGACACATAACCCATGTTCAGAAAACAATGTGTACAAACATAGATGCAAGCATAAACACACAGACACACAAACATACACACACAAGGGCACACAGAGACAAACAGAGCATGAAGTGTCCTGTGTGTTTCTATGCCAGTCAATCAGTCTGAATCTGGTCAAGTTGAATCCACTAATGGATGCTGGTCACCAACAAATAAAAATTGAGTCACACAAGCACACACACAGACACAGACATGCTTCTGTAAAGTTATTAGAAGTTCAAAAACTTTTTCAAACACTGACATCGGCTTACTCAGTTTTTTTTTCTTCAGCTTTATATTTTATGCTGTATCTATGAGAGTCAAAAAGCCTGGATCTGCTCAATTTGAATCCACCAATCAGAGCTGCCACTTCTGTCTGTTTCATCAGGCTATATAGTTGTTCCTGTCAATGCAGCTGCATCCCTTGCTCACACCGACAGAGACGTGGGATTTCTGTAATGTATTTCAGACATGGAGCAGTAACATAACATCTTTGCAAAAAAATTGTGACTTAAGAGAAACATAATAACTTAGCATAAATACTATTATTTGGAAGAAATAATAATATTTGGCAGAAATACTGCCTTTAGCACAAATACTAAAAAGTAGCAGAAATACTATGATTTAGCAGAAATGCTGTATTTAGCACAAATCTTATAAAATAGCAGAAATAGTATGATTTAGCAGAAATACTGTATTTAGCACAAATCTCATAAAAAAGCAGAAAAAGTATAATTTAGCAGAAATGCTGTATTTAGCACAAATCTCATAAAAAAGCAGAAATAGTATGATTTAGCAGAAATGCTGTATTTAGAAGAAATGCTGAAAAGCAGCAGAAATGCTATGACTTAGCACAATAGTATTAACTTAAATAGATAAAATTGGAAAAGCAAAATGGAAAGCTGAAAAAATCCTGAATATGCTAAGGGTCCCTTAAAAGTAATTGTTAAAGGAAAGAAAATCAGTAAAAAAAAAAAGGTATAACAGTCACACTATCACAAATATGGAAACACCCAAGCACAGAGAGACACACACAGGACAAAATTCAGTCAACCAGTCTAAATATATTGAATTAAAATCATAAAATAACATGCTCCCATAAAAAGGCTCTCTCTCTCTCTCTCTCTCTCTCTCTCTCTCTCTCTCTCTCTCTCTCTCTCTCTCACACACACACACACACACACACACACACACACACAGCAGCAGCATCAACAAGTAAACAGGGGCTGTTAACAGCATGTTTCTAGGTCAGTCAAACAGCTGTGACCTTCTCAATTTGAATCCACCACTCAGAGAGGCTATGTGCTTTTTCCAGCCAAAACCGGTGCTCCAAGTGCAGGCTTTTGCACATGCAGCACAGAGAGAGACTGGATTTCTGTAGTCTATTTCTCATAGTGAAGACACCCCTCAAACAAATGGCTATAATTTCCTAACCGTAGGAGATAGAACGGTCATTCTTACACTGTTTTGTTCAGAAGAGATCAGGGAATCTTCAAGTGTTGACGATTTATCATTAAAATATGAATTATTGAAGATATTTGACTTGTAATGCACCATAACTGAGTAGAGGCGAAGCGAAAACTGCCTTGACTTGCCCTCAAACAACGCTTTCTAACTCTAAATCTATTTGGAGTCTCTATATCATTCTTTCATCGTAAGACACAGCAGGCTTTGGTGAACAGTCAGGAAAATTTCAGGTCTCAGGTCTAACATTTTTTTGTTCAGAAGAGATGGGGGAATCGTCAAGTGTTTTCTTTTTTTAAAAAAAAATATGAATAATTAATAACAATAATAATATTAATAATGCATTGGATTTATATAGCGCTTTTCAAGGCACCCAAAGCGCTTTACAATGACATTATTCATTCACGCTCACATTCATACACTGGTGGAGGCAAGCTACGGTTGTAGCCACAGCTGCCCTGGGGCAGACTGACAGAAGCGAGGCTGCCATATCGCGCCATCGGCCCCTCTGGCCAACACCAGTAGGCGGTAGGGTAAAGTGTCTTGCCCAAGGACACAACGACCAGGACAGAGAGGCCGGGGATCAAACCGGCAACCTTCCGGTTACAGGTGCCCTATGATTTAGCAGAAATGCTGTATTTAGCACAAATCTCATAAAAAAGCAGAAAAAGTATGATTTAGCAGAAATGCTGTATTTATCACAAATCTCATAAAAAAGCAGAAAATAGTATGATTTAGCAGAAATGCTGTATTTATCACAAATCTCATAAAAAAGCAGAAAATAGTATGATTTAGCAGAAATGCTGTATTTATCACAAATCTCATAAAAAAGCAGAAAATAGTATGATTTAGCAGAAATGCTGTATTTATCACAAATCTCATAAAAAAGCAGAAAATAGTATGATTTAGCAGAAATGCTGTATTTAGCACAACTCTCATAAAAAAGCAGAAAAAGTATGATTTAGCAGAAATGCTGTATTTAGCACAACTCTCATAAAAAAGCAGAAAAAGTATGATTTAGCAGAAATGCTGTATTTAGCACAAATCTCATAAAAAAGCAGAAAAAAGTATGATTTAGCAGAAATGCTGTATTTAGCACAAATCTCATAAAAAAGCAGAAATAGTATGATTTAGCAGAAATGCTGTATTTAGAACAAATCTCATAAAAAAGCAGAAATAGTATGATTTAGCAGAAATGAAGTATTTAGCACAAATCTCATAAAATAGCAGAAAAAGTATGATTTAGCAGAAATGCTGTATTTAGCACAAATCTCATAAAAAAGCAAAAAAAGTGTGATTTAGCAGAAATGCTGTATTTAGCACAAATCTCATAAAAAAGCAGAAATAGTATGATTTAGCAGAAATGCTGTATTTAGCACAAATCTCATAAAATAGCAGAAAAAGTATGATTTAGCAGAAATGCTGTATTTAGCACAAATGCTGAAAAGTAGCAGCAATGCTATGACTTAGCACAATAGTAATAAGTTAAATAGAAAAATTGGAAAAGCAAAATGGACAGCTGAACAAATGCTGAACATGCTAAGGGTCCCTCAAATGTAATTGTTAAATGAAACATAATCTGTAAAAAAGGTATAACAGTAATACAATCACAAAGATGGACAAATATAGAAACACACAAGCACAGAGAGACACACACAGGATCAAATTCAGTCAACCAGTCTAAATATATTGAATTTAAATCATACAATAAGATGCTCCCATAAAAAGGCTCTCTCTCTCTCTCTGTGTCTCTCACACACACAGGGAAAGAAAATCAAGTTTCTAGGTCAGTCAAGCAGCCTGGGAGCTGCTAAATTTGAATCCACCAATCAGAGAGGCTCTGTGCTTTTTCCCGCCAAAACAGGTGCACCTGTTTTTACACACACGCAGCACAGACAGGATTTCTGCAGTCTATTTCTCATAGTGAGGACTCCCCTCAAACAAATGGCCATAATTTCCTAACCATAGGGGCTAGAACAGTCATTCTTACACCGTTTTGTTCAGAAGAGATGGGGGAATCTTTCAGTGTTGACAATTTATCATTAAAATATGAATTATTAAAGATATTTGACTTGTAATGCACATAACTGAGTAGAGGCGAAGAGAAAACTGCCCTGACGTGCCCTCGAACAAAGCTTTGTAACTCTATATCTCTTTGGAATATCGATATCATTCTTTCACCGTAAGGGACAGCAGGCTTTGGTGAACAGTCATGGAAATTTTCAGGTCTCTGTGGAAATCCAACAAAAAGTTATGACGAGAGAAAAAAGTGGTTCATTTCCAGAGTTTGAAATCTGAAGAAATCTAAGCGAAGGACGAATTTCCTACCCTCAAACAAGTCTAACTCATTTCAGAACGGTAATAGGTGAGAAACAAATTCTTGAATTGTGAGCGTCAGGAGTGTCTGAAGATATACTGGGACAAGCCTCATGTTTTAACTTCGCTTCGTTAAGGAGATATGACGATTCGAATATGCCTCTCATGACAGAAATCCAGCTGTGATTTTGAACAAACTCTCCATTGACTTTGTATGGAGACTTTTCCGACCTTGTGTTGGTCTGAGGGGATTTGGCAAAATCCTATAAATCCCACAACAATGACAGTGACATTTTCTGAAAGCCAGCAAAAATACCTACGTTTTGATGTATAATTTGTGTGAGTTGAGTGAAAATTGAGCAAGTAGCAAGAAGTTGTTCGGACATGAAGAGAAGACTGCAAAACCTTCAGTGGCACACTGGAAGCCAAGACCATAGCAACCATAACAACGCATGTATTTTGTGAAAAATTACAAAAATGAAACTCAAAACTGTAAGAGGCATAAAAGTAAAACGGTAAAAGATTTGAAAAAGCTGATTTATACCTGAATAGCCCAATAATTTGAGAACATTTTAAAGTTTGAATGGTTGTTCTACGTGTAAATATGAGGAAGTAGTTAAGTTTCAAAAACAAGCAAATTTTAGCAGAATTGCGGAAGTTTCCCATTCATTTCAATGGGACAAATTAAAGGAAAAAAGCTTAATATTTTAAAAAGTATAATAGCAAAAAATACCAAAAGTCATAGCACACATTAGCAGAAATAGCAGAATAGTTTAAAATTTGAACGGTGAAAATCGGCTGAAAATTGTGGAAGTAGAAAAGTGCCAAAAAAAGTGCAAAAGTGGCAACTAGAATAATAATAACTAGAAAATTTGCATTTCCTGCGAAAATGCTGTGTGGATGCCTTAACGCTGAAGCTGTCTGCTGAAAAGCTGAAAAAGATGAAAAGTTGCAAAAAGTTTATGGTGGTGTGAAAAAAAATGCCTCCCTGAGGAGGATTCGAACCTGGCCCTCCTGGGCTCAAGGCAGAGACTCATCTCACTGTGCCAAACTCACTCTCACAAGGAAAGAGATGGAAAGACTGACAATTATGGTGGAATGAGCAGAAGCGGCTGAGAATTGTGCTGATAAGAGGTGAAAAGGCTGAAAATTTTGCAGAAAAGAGGTGAATCAGCAGAATTTCTGCATAAAAGAGGCAAAGAAGCAGAAACTTGCGCTGAAAAGAGATGAATCAGCAGAGTTTCTGCTGAAAAGAGTTTTTTTTTTTCTGAGAACAGCCAAAAAAGCTGGAATTTGTGCTGAAAAGGGGTGAAGAAGCTAAAGTATACCAAATCAAAGTATTTGTGCCAAAACATAGTGTTTCTACCATATTGTGGTACTACTACATTACAACAGGAATACGGATTAAAGATGAAAGAAACTGGCAACAAATTCCTCCACTACAAACCAGTCTGATACCACTTCTTTGCAGTGTTCACATTTTCACATTTAGTAAGGCACTACCCAAAAGGCGCCACAAGAGGGCACTCCAACACAAGAGATGACCTATGTACACTGATGCACTTAGTAACAGTCAGCCTCCTACTTTGCCACTACGTAATACAGCGGAAATACAGTAGCAGAAATACAATGTTTTTGCAGAAACACTATAATTTAACTCAAATACTGTGAAATAGCGGTAATACTATGATTTGGCAGAAATACAATGTTTCAGTACAAATACTATGACAAAGCAGAAATACTATGACTTAGAAGTAATACTATAACAAAAGGGATTCCTCAAAATACTATGAAATTGCAGTAATTCTATGATTTGGCAGAAATACTGTACTCCGTACAAATACAATGCTTTGGTAAAAATACTATATTTTGATTTGAACTCTATGATTTGAAAAAGATGAAAGCATTGAAAAAGGTGAAAAGGCTGAAATGAGCAGAAAAGAGATGAATCAGCAGAATTTCTGCACAAAAGAGGCAAAGAAGCAGAACGTTGCGCTGAAAAGAGGTGAATGAGCAGAATTTCTGCTGAAAAGAGGCAAAGAAGCAGAACGTTGCACTGAAAAGAGGTGAATGAGCAGAATTTCTGCTGAAAAGAGGCAGAATTTCTGCTGAAAAGAGGCAGAAGGTTCTGTATGTAGAAAAAGAAACAGGATGAACCATGTGTGAAATAAATAAAGAAATGAAATGAAAGAACAACCTGATTCTGCTCAAATTCACCAATCAGAGCTACTGCCTCTGTGTGCTTCATTAGGCTGGGTACTTGTATGTATTTCGGTCCATATTAGAAAAGCTGCTAAAATGATAAAACTTTGCAGAATTGTAATAAATGATCAATATAAATGACAGGTCTGTGATAGTGTATAAATTTATAATGAAAAAAAAATGTTGAAGCAAGGTGGGATTGAACCCAGGACCTTTGAGGTGCAGAGCCGTGTCATTACTGATTGCGCCACCTGGGAAGGGGGCGGGTGGTTGAAAAACAAGTAGATCAGCAATCAGAAATAGATCGCGGTGAGAGGCGAAAAACGCCGGTTTTTGGAGTTACAAAACGTCGTGTAACTCAAAAACTAGGAGGGCTAGCAGAATAATTCTTGTACTGGGTGAATCAGCGGACTTTGGTGTATTTTGACTGCGATTTTCATAGCTCTTTGTACCTCCGTCGCGGAGATATGACGAGAGAAGAAACGGCTTCATTTCCAGAGTTTGAAGACTGAGAGAAGGACAGATTTCCACCCCTCAAACAAACGTAATACATTGCTCAACGGTAAGATAATTGTAAAAACTGATTCCACTGTGAGTGTCAGCAGTGTCTGAAGATATATTGGCACAAGCCTCATGTCCTAACTTTGCTTTGTTCAAGAGATATGGCGATTTTAAAATGCCTCCTGTTACAGAATTTCAGCTCTGAATTTCAAAACCTCCCTATAGCCTTTGAATGGGAAGTAACCTGACCATGTGTCACTTCGAGGTGAATTGCGAAAAAACGGTAAATCTCACAATAAAGACAGTAACATTGTCTGAAAGCCAGCAAAAATACCTACGTTTTGATGTATAATTTGTGGGGGTTGAGTGGAAATTGAGCGAGTAGCAAGAAGTTGTTCGGACATGAAGAGAAAATTCAGAACAGACCAGCACTCACTCTGAGTTAATTGCATAGCAACCATAGCAACGCATGTATTTTCTGAAAAATCACAATTTTGCAACTGAAAACTTAAAGAGGTATAAAATTAAAACGGTAGAAGATCTGAAAAAGCTGAATCACACAGGAATAGCCCAATAATCTGAGAACATTTTAAAGTTTGAATGGAGTTTCTAGGTGAAAGTATGAGGAAGCAGTTAAGTTTCAAAAACAAGCAAGTTTTAGCAGAATTGTGGAAGTTTTCCATTCATTTCAATGGGACAAATTAAAGGAAAAAAGTGTAATATTTTAAAAAGTATAATAGTAATAAACACCAAAAGTCATAGCTGGCATTAGCAGAAAGAGCAGAACAGTTTAGAGTTTGAACTGAGAAAATCGGCTGAAAACTGAGGGAGTAGTTAATCGGCAAAAAACGTACGGAAGCAACTAGAGGAATAATAAAGAATAAAGAGAAACAGGAAAACAATAGTGTGGAAGCCCTTTAGGGCATCCACACAATAAAGAGAAACAGGAACTCAATAGTGTGGAAGCCCTTTGAGGGCATCCACACAATAATAATAATAATAATAAATCCGACGAATAGTAATATGTGTGCCTCTTGGCATAGGCACACATAATAATAATAATAAATCCGACGAATAGTAATATGTGTGCCTCTTGGCATAGGCACACATAATAACTGGACACTGAAAAACTTAAAGCAATGTGTGACGCAATAAAAGGAAGCAACGCAGTATATTCACTGAATTACAAAATTACAAAAGAGAAAAACGACGATTTCTAAGGATTATTTTCTTAACTGCAGGTAGAGCGTGGCTGGTAAAGATGGAAACATACAGAATGTAAACTGTGTGAGTTTGGTGAACTTTCTTAGTAACAAATGAGGTAAAAAAAAAAAAAAAAAAAAAAAAAACCAGACAAAACACAGAAAGAGGCTCTCAGTATTCATTAATAATTAGAAAGCATCTAAACATTCTGGTCGTGGATTTTTACAGTCTTAGTTCCGCTCGCTGTCATTATTATAATCGTCATGATCAATGGCGAGGTCCTGAGGTGGGCGGGGCTGTCTCTGGTGATGAAACCATGAAGGAACAGCATCTGGCACGTGTTGGTGAAACATTCCAGTACACTGGTGTAGTTTCCTCTCCAGCTGTTTGACATTTAACACTTCAACATTAAGGGGAAGAAGAAGAAACAGTGTTAGGTCAGGTGACCACATGGTTTCTAAAAAAACTGACAGGAAGTAACCAGGCTGTTAGAAATGGATGGCATGTGTATAGAGTTGCTGTAGTTAGGTAACTCTACTTACCAAAAGCAAAGCTGCTGAATGTTGCAGGAACATGCTCATGTGTGGTGGTCATTCACTGCTGCTCCGGCAGGTTAGACAGTCCAAGACTAATATCCTGCCCATCTGAGAGTTTGAAAACACACATGCAAAGATTTAATTGTATTACAGTCAAAGTTGGATGTTCATTTTTGTCCTTTAAAAATGTTTGTGTATTTGAAAGCACTAACATTTAGGGATGACTCGGATCGTCTCTCTCTAAGAGTATCTCCTTTAAAGGGGAGACAAGTGTGTCCACTGATCCACGTCACTTTACCTGGATGATGACTCCTCTCTCCCTCACCCAGAAACACTCCTAAAATAACCAAGCAAATAAATAATACCGAAGATTTACTCACAACATTACAAAAACATCAAAAACATCTCCCTTTGATTCCATTCCTGCTGAACATCAGGCAACAAATATCCCAGTAAATCACAGTAAAATGTAAAGCACATATTTTCTCTGCTTTGTCTAACCTCTGCAGAGCCTCTGTCAAGAAAAACATATCTGTAAGCATAAAACAAATATACATTTCATAACACGTCACTGGACAAACCTCGGTCAGTTGATTTCCTCTGTGCAGTGCAGACGAGCATCAGTCAGCAAGTCAAGGTGGTGAGATGGACTCGTGCTCTTTGTGGCTCTGCTAGTTCTTCTGAGGAAACACCACCGTCTCTCCACACCGTCACCATCTGTGAGCACAAACGGCCGCTCTGCTCTGCCAGCATGCAGGAAATCACATATCACACACACAAGGGTGAAGAAACATTAGGGCTCAACTTTGGATACTTTAAATCTAAACAGATCAAAGTAGCTCTTAGTTTCAGCAATCAGTGAACAGACAAACAATGATACCATACTGATTCTGTATGAATACGATATGGTATTTTCAATACAGGTGTCAAATTAATGTATTAAAACTAATACAGATATATGTATATATATTTTTGATAAATTAGTTTGCTAAATTAGAATATATATATTTTTTTTTTCATTTAACAATTGCAACTGAAAGAAATTAAATATTGAACAAAAATATGTCACATTCTGCATTCTCAAATACAAATTTCACAAAGTAAATTTTTGATTAACAGAAAAAATATGAATTACAAAAAATAATTGTACATTATTAAAATATTATGCAACTGTGACCAAAGTCAGAATCATCATTACAGTATTGTGGACTTACTGCTTGGGTAATAGTGATAAACTTCAGGGGAGATCATGATGACAGAAAACTGTAAACAACACTCTGAAGTCTGAAGCTTCTTTTCTTGTTTCTGTGACCTCAGCATGCTGACAGACTTGAAGTTGCTAAAGATTTTAAAAAGTGATAATTACAGGAAAGAAACTTCTCTTTTTCATCCATTTAATCAAACATTTGATGCCTCAGCTGTCTCAGTCCTATGGCATTCTGCAACTACAACTAACCTGAGGAGGCTTGGATTTGGCTGCAGGTGCCCTTGTACATCCTTCTCAGCAGCACACATGTGGGTACCATTTAATCATACTTTGTCCTGAGCTTTGCTTCATCACAAGACTAAAGGTGGCATACCGTGTCACAGTCTTATCATCATCCAATTGGAGAAGAAACATTTACACGCCTCCTGGTTTTGTTTTCTGATCCTGCAAAAAGACTGAGGACAACAAAGCCCAGAGAACACGAGATACACAACATCCAACATTCAGACTCAACAGCCTCCATAAATGAAGAGCACCAGGTTGGTCCAGTTATACTAGATATAAGCATAATTCACATTACTGTGTATGAATAATAATCAAGAGACAAACTTTGAAGATGCAGAGCATGATGTCCCATCATCAGACTGTAAACAAACATCCACCAGGCTTCTTTGTTGGCAGAGGTGATGATTCTCCCATCAGGGATCAGTAGCGTGTGTTAACCTGTGGTATAAGCAGCAGTCACTGAAATATTACTGTTTCAGATAAGAAATCTAGCACATAAAAGTCAAGATGGGAGGGATCTCTACAAACTGACTTACCTCTGCAAGTGTGAGGCTGTTCCTCCAGCTTCAACAAAAATCTGACTCTCCAGTCACAGACAAACAAAAAACACCAGCTGGGAGATCGAAAACGCTGTCTGGGTCTTGCTGGATGTTGCTGGTCAGAGTCCACACATTAGCAGAGTGCTGCTTGGTCCCACTGACCCATGTGGACAGCGACTGTGGTGAACTGTTCTGGAAAATGGAAAAGAGAATTAAAATGACAAAAAGCCAAACAGGATTTCCACAAAGACTCTCTTAGAATCAGCAATCAAAAAATCATTGGTTCATATTACAATTAAATATGAACAGGCTCCTTAAATGTAAGCAGTTAAGATCTGATTTGATTTACATCCCTCACACAGCACATGTGTACAGGCTGTCAGGTAAACATAGAATTAATCTCAGGTAACATGACTCACAGTAGAGATTCAGTAAGAAAGATTGCTAGCTCTAATATTATTACCACACCAACAGCTCAGATTTCTAGAAGTATTTAAACAAATGTCAGTCTATCCATTCATTTTCTTCTGAATATTCAATTCAGGTTCACAGTGGGAGGGTGGGGGGTATCGTGGAATTTTGTAAATAAAGTCTGCAACACAGAAAAAGCTGTGATCAAGCTATTTATTACTGTGCGCAGGAGAGCCAACACACATCAAACATCACAGTTCACAGTCATGTCAGCTCTGCCACAGAAGTCGTGCTCCTACTCCTTTATGCATTCCAAGGAAGAGGGAGGAAGTTACAAACTGATCGTACCACACTTCACGCGCCTCGCTATGAAACCTAACGGATCAATGGTTATGCTGTTTTGTGCCCTCGGCCTTATCAGCACCTGTAAAGGGAGTTGTTTTCTCAAACTGCTGATGCTGAAGTAAGTTCATCTAGTTTTAGAAACTTTCACTGAACAGTCTATAACAGTGTCACAACTAAGCATATGCATAAGCACTTAAATATTTAAATGAGAATAATAGAAAGTTTCTATTACAGGAGCTAGAGGCTGTCCCAGTAGTCACAGGTAGAGCACACCTGGACAGGTACCAGTCTGTCAGAGGACTAACAGAGAGACAGACATCAGAGTAACAAATCTATTTAAAATTAATGTAAGCTTGCTACAGCTGTATGTATGAACATGTGTTTCTGTGCTCTCAGTCCACCTCTCAGGAACCTGTAGTTCATTTTAAGTCTACTTTAAACAGACCTCACAAAAGGCTGATGTGGCTGGATCAGTAGTCTGATTTAAGTACGATACCTTCGGCCAGGGATTAATCTGGTACATCACTTCACTGCAGTCTTACGTATTATACCCACACCTGAATAAAAAATATTGATATTTACAAATAACAGATTCAGCTGATGCAGCCTGACTCAATCTGATTCTAGATGCTCAGCACACACAGAAACACAGAGGGACTGTTTAAAGTTTAGTGTTAACCTGAGTCACTGATCATTTGCAGTATTGCAGAGTCTGTCAGTCTTTGCATGATGTCCACGTCACTGTAAGTTTCTAGCTGACTCTCAGGTGTGACAGGTGTGCCAGCAGGAAAGAGTAATAAGAACCTGCATCCTGAGGTTTTCAAGCAGGATTAAACGAGCCAGGCTTTGTTCACACAGCTAAGGTTGCATTTTACACTGACCCTGGGTCAGTATACGTATCATACAGTTTAAACGAAGCACTGAAACTTGCACATATTCATTAGAGATGCATTGAAGCTAATCGGGATATTTACTGTCAATCTGTGGCTGCGATTAATCACTTTACTGGAAACTTTATTAACTAGTAACTTCATCAGTCATGACAGAAGCTAATATTTCTGTCCCAACATCGTTTAAACAGTAATAGCTTTACTACAATATAGGCTAACGTTTACACCGTAACTTTAAGCTAGCACCATAAAGACGGTAAAACACGTAATAATATCTACAAATGCATCTTAAAGCTGTTATATTAGCACTCGGTGTATTACTAACATAACCACATTAACATTATTGACACTCGCTGACCTTTAATAGTCATTCTATAAATGCTGTCCGTTTAAATGGTCTTACCTGTAACACTGCTGTATCCACCGGATTCCAGCCAGAGTGGATTCTGGAGTCTTCCACGCTCCTGTTAGTGATCCTCCATCTGGATGGATGATAACAACCTTCTGAACAATCTAGCAGGTGGATGGCCCATATCTATGGGACTGATTTCTGCTAATAACGCCCATTGTATGGAGTGATAACAGCCGAAGCGGGTGAATGTCACCCGGTCGCTAGCTGTGCCATTACCCAGCATACACCTCTCCCTCCATAAATGCAATAAACGATACAAAAGTAATGGCCTATAATTAATTTATCTGCTGTATCTGCTGTTTCTCAGGTAGTTGTTTACATTATATAATATATTGTGTTCAGTACACGTCACTACAATGGGATTTCGGAAATATATAAATATACGGACAACAGGCTCTTCTGCGGCAATTTCTTGTCGTCAATAAACGATTAGGGAGCAGCATAGTATTCAATAGGAGGACCCTGCACGTCAATTCTCGACGCGAGGGGGGTACCCTGCGCGTCGATAAGTGAAGCAGAGGGAGCCTGACCATGCGTCACACATTTGACGAGTTGGGACGTGTTGGTTTTACTCTGATAACCATACTAATGTCCAGTTCAGGGTTCCAGGAGAAGGATCAGTTGGGTTTCTTCTGACCGGTGGTCTGGACCCTCAGGTGCCACACAGGGTGATGAACAGATACAAATATAAGTTACTATTAAATGTAAACGCACAAAACTTAAAACAATGTAAATCATGCAGTCGATAAAACAAGTCTGGAGTTGGACTGAAGAGTTTTTTTTCTGTTTCTGCTGTTTTGATTCGTGGCATGCCAACCTGCTTATGTGGCCAACTTACACAAAAGCTGATGTTTGACACACCTGCAGGTAATTTTTCAAAGTGCAGGGTTATTACTGTGAAGATGCTGGGGGTGCTAAATGATGCTAAATGATAATAATTTTTAAATAACTTAGGTAGTTATAGACAGGGGTGCACATAAGTGGTCCGCAGGTGCACATGCGCTGTCAAAATAAAAGACGCGCACCAGATAAGAAGTTGCAACGCGCGTTTGCGTACATAAGATTTTCTGGAGGAGGACAGACATTTGTTTAGAACTCTTAAAGATGTCGAAGAAGCAAGCTCCTTTAAGCAATTACTCTGGTGTCCCTCCACCTCCAAAGACATGTCAGGAGGAGTCCGTACCGCAAAAGAAGCACCTAATCCATTTCTTTGGAGGTGAATCACTACATTTTTTTGATACAATCTTTTTCTTGTGTGTCTGCTGTCTCTGATCTGTCTCTGTTTGATCTTCTCTGATGTCTCCAGACTCTGTCAGGCTGCTGAATGGTTCCACTCTGTGTTCAGGCAGACTGGAGGTGAAGTCTAACCAGAGCTGGTCCTCAGTGTGTGAAGCTGACTTTGACCAGCAGGATGCAGAAGTGGTCTGTAGGGAGCTCGGCTGCGGGCCTCCTTCGGTCCTCCAGGGGGCGCTCTATGGAGAAGTGGAGGCTCCAGTGTGGAGCAAAGAGTTCCAGTGTGGAGGCCATGAGTCTGCTCTCCTGGACTGTAGAAGCTCAGGCTCAGCTAGAAACAGCTGCTCACCTGGCAAAGCTGTTGGACTCACCTGCTCAGGTAGAAGAGGAGCTGCAGCTTTGATGTAGTTCAAACTCACTTTATTCTTTTACTGATGACTCTCTGCTTTCTGTTAGAGCCAAATGATGTCAGGTTGGTGGGAGGAGCCAGTCGCTGTGCAGGTACACTGGAGGGAAACTATCAGGTCAAGCAAAGACCAGTCTATGGCTTTCAATAGACTATCATCCAGTGCGTTTTTGACCTGAAAGGTACCCACTAGTGTTAAGAGTTGAATGTGAATGCAATCATGACTATGTTTCCCAGGGTCATATATCAGTATATGATTGCGTAAATAACCTTTTCACATCCACCAGGTATTTGATAGGTTTAGGGGAAGTGGTTGGGTTTATTAAAGTCAAATAGAAGTTGCCAAAATATCTTAGACTCAGTTTAAAATCAAAGTTCTAGTTTCTGAAAATCTCCCTTTTTTACCTCGTGACTTACGTCACACCCAACCCTAAAGCTAACCGTCAGCTGTTTACTGTTGACTTGGTGGATTTTAAAGAGAACATGAAATGATAAACGTACAAATCAGTTTACGTGCATCACTTTTGTGTTGCACCTGTGTGTAACAATGAGTTTTTGTTAAGAAAATGAGGATATATTGTCCACGTTCACTGTCTTGAATGAGCGAGTCGATAGGACCACTGTGTACATTTACTTACTTAAGTGCTTTAAGTGAACCTCCAACCTGGACTGCTTCCTCTTGTCTGATCAGTATCACTAAAATTAAAAACATCCTGCCTATGAGTGAAGCTGAAAAACAAGTCAGTGTATTGTTAAATGTCACTCAGAGTGAAGTGTTCTCATCTTTGCAGTAATGTTTTGTGGCACACAGGCCTATCTGTAAGTTCTAAAAGTTCATTCTTGTGAACACCGTATTTGGCTGTGATTCCAGGCCATGGACTTAGAAGAATTGTATAATTGCTGAAACAGATGTTCCTGTGCATTGCTCTTAAAATTAAAGACATGCATTTTTCTACACATCACATTTTAAAGGGGATTAAACCTAATTTCAAGGAAAGTTTACTGAACTTTCCAGCATTGAATAGTTTATGAAAATGTTTCATAAATTGTTTTCACTAAACGAAGCTGACTGTGGATCATGTCAGGCAAAGAAAAACAAGATGGGGGTTTTAATTTAAGTCACTGATGAAAGATGATGGAAGTGACATATATCACCACACATTTCACTGTGTCGACTCATCCTAAATCATCTAAATTACCTTAGTATCAAAAGTGTTAAATGGGGCTGAGGTGACTCACAGTAACAAATAAAGTTTAGTGTCGCTGCCGACCTGCAAAGGGTCGTTCGTGGATGTGCAGAGAGGAGGCAGAACGATCTGAAGCTCGCATTAAGTCAGACTTTGAAACAAACCAAACTTTGTGCTATAATTACTATACTATGATTTAAAAATCTTTTTTCACTTCAAAAAAAAAAAAAAAACAAACAAAAACGTTTTAAATAAAAAGAACTTACAAAAAAAACTCCAAAACTTCACACGTTACACTCTCGTGCTTTAGGGGGCGGGGCAGCCCCGGAGAAATACGGCGGGCACGCTGACGCACCGGAGCAGCATGTCGGCTGCGGTGACGCATGCGCATACACTGAGCTGTGACCAACGTCTTCTCTGTTTGTTGCTTCCATGGTAACGGAAAGCGAAGGTCTCCTCTGTGTTTTAACTTTTACTAAGACTTACGGAGCTCCGAGAGCTGAAGCGAAGAGTCGTGAACCGGAGAACAGAGGCAGAAACCCGGACACCAAGAGCCCAACCCCGCGGGATGCTGCTCAGTCAGAGGAGAACGAGGTGCAGGGAGATCACCGGACCCACTCCCCACTCTGTGGCTGTGGTAAGAGGGACACCA